>NC_056726.1:364740022-364930022 GCF_019279795.1 Protopterus annectens | reverse complement strand
GTAATATGGTTAACAGTAAAGCAGTTACCTGTGTTTGAGTGATCCGTACCTGTGGGTAGGCTGGAATCGGTGGTATCAATTTTTTTATTTTTAAAAAATGCTTGAGGTTTAATTGTCTACAAAATAACTTAAGGTCCAGGATGACTTCTGTGGTGTTCATGCATTGGTAAGGGATGAAGTTGAGTCCTTTAGCCAGTAGCTCATAAGTCCCAGTGTTTAGTTTGTCTTTGGAAAGGTTAACCACAATGTTGTGGTTGCTTTGGTCTAGCATATCCTTTGGGGGGCTGGCTAGGTAGTCCTTCCGTTGAGTCGTGTGGTGATTGTCCTTGGTTGTCGGTAGGTGGGCGCATTGGTACGGTAGTTCCGGTCCCGTGGCACTGCTGTTCTCCCTCTTTGCCTCTGAGGTTGTCCTGCACAGTCCGGGGGCTGTGGGTCTGAGTCCCTTTCTAAAAAAGCCGGTGAGTACTGCCGGTTGCCACCTTGGTTGGGGCGTCTGTTGTGCGCGGGTGGTGAAATGCTGTGGTTCCTCACGTTTGGCCACGCTGGTGTGCTACTGTGCTGGTCACTTATCTTGTTTGCCTTGTGTTTTGTGTATTCCTGGGTGCGTTAACTGGTTTGGCGGTGTTATTAGTCCGTGCTGTTTGAGATTGAATGTAATGTGCTCAAAAGTATCTTCGCGGACAAAAAATACCCCACCACTCTAATAGGGAAAAATATTTCAGAAGTAGCAGGCACCAACCCATTTTAACGTATGGGTTCAAAGTAGCACAGAAAAAAACTGACTGCTACATAACAAGGTTCCCCTTGCCCATAGGTAGCGATGCCAACCTGATTAAACAGAGCATCAGCAACCACTGGGACATCCTGCTAGCCCACCCAGAAGTGAACAAAGTTGTTGGCAGCAAACACAACTTTTCGTACAAAAAAACCCACTCGCTCAAAATGTTCCTCGAGCAAAACAAGCTCAGAGACAGCGAAATACCACCCCACGCCAGGGGCACACACCCATGCAATTGCCCTTTGGCTTATCTACTGCGCCCAGAGTGTTCACGAAATGCCTGGCATCAGTAATTGCCTTCTGCAGACTTCAAGGGATACAAATATACCCATATTTGGAAGACTGCCTGATCCAAGCGGACAGCCAACACATACTTCTGAAACACCTGGTGTTTGTAATAAAGTTGTTGAACTCTCTGGGATACACAGTCAACAAAAAGAAATCAAGACTAATACCCCCTCAAACAATAATTTTCCTGGGTGCCAGCTTGAATACAAACACCAAGATGGCCTACCTCACGCCAGAGAAACAAGGGCAACTAACTCATTACTTCAGAAAATTGGCAACCTTCACCAGGCTGACTGCAAGGAAAATCCTGCAGGCTCTTGGATTCATGGCATCTTGCATCCTGCTAATCCCATGTGCAAAGCTGCATATGAGGAAACTTCAATGGTACCTAAAAAACTTGTGGTCTCAACACAGCCACAGTTTGGAAACAATTATACCACTGTTTACTTGCCTCCAAAAGTAATTTCTGTGGTGGGCTCAAGGATGCCAAAGAAACATAGGTCTCCCATTCTGCTTGCCTCGAGCAAATCAAATAATCACAACAGACGCCTCGGACTACGCCTGGTGGGCGCGCACATGACAGATCAGTGCATTCAGGGCAAATGGTCCCAAAAAGAAAAGCACCTACACATCAAAAGGAAATGCTAGCAGTAAAAAATGCTATTATGGCTTTAAAAGACCTACTGCATCCAGGCCAGTTATTGATAAGGACAGACAACACCACAGTGATGTGGTACATAAACAAACAGGGAGGAACTCATTCATATCCCCTGTGCAGGCTAGCCATGTCTCTTTGGAACATGGCTGTGGAATTACAAATCCAACTTCAAGCACAATTCCTGCCAGGCAAGGAAAACACGCTGGCAGACAACCTAAGCAGAAATGACAGATCCACACGATTGGAAGTTGCATCCTCAAGTTTTTACAAAGATAATTCAAGCATGGGGAAGGCCTGACATGGATCTCTTTGCTACCCACAGAAATTACCAATTGACAAAATTCTGCTCAAGGACCTATCATCCACAGGCCTGGAAAGTGGACGCACTCTTTCAGTTGGACAACAATGACAGTTTATGCCTTTCCACCTCTTCCTCTGCTGCCCAAAGTTCTATTAAAAGCCAGAGCAGACGGACCAAAGATGATTCTCATTGCTCCAGACTGGCCAAGACAACATTGGGGTACCCACTCCTGAGGAGCCTGATGCATTCCCCACCATGGATCCTTCCTCTAATGCCTCTTCTGTTGACCCAACACAACTTCAAAACTCTTCACAGTCAGCTGAAAACACTCAATCTAGCTGCATGGAGGATTCCTTAAATTCACAGCAGACCCTACTCTCCAAGGAGGTGCAGGATGTTATTTTGGAGGCCAGACGGCCTTCTACTAGAAAAGCCTACTCCGCAAAATGGAAACTGTTTTGTGCCTGGAATCAGAAAAAGGGTCAGAATCCTGGAATACTGAATTTACCTCAAATATTACAGTACTTAGCTGAGATGCTAAGCAGTGGACTTTCATTCTCCTCCATCAAAATCCATGCCTCAGCCATTTCTGCTCAATACAACACTGATCCTCCTTTATTCTCTCACCCTGTCTTAAGACAGTTCCGCAGAGGGGCTAAGAATATAAAACCCCCAAGGAAGCAACCAGTACCTGCTTGGGACCTCAGTTTCATTTTAAAAAAACTGACCCTGCCTCCATTTGAGCCAGCAGCTTCAACAGAACTGCAATATTTGTCATGGAAAACGGCCTTCCTTCTGGCCATCACCTCAGCACGCAGGGTTTCGGAACTACAAGCCCTCATGGCTGTGCAGCCTTTCATCATTTTCCATCAGGACAGAGTTTCCTTACGAACCAACCCTTCCTTTATGCCAAAGGTAGTATCCAGGGTAGCCTTGAATCAGGCTATCCACTTACCTACCTTTTACCCTAATCCACAAAACAAAGGGGAGAGACTACTACATTCCTTGGACATTCACAGACAGCTTTGTTGTTTGGACAGAACAAAGCCATTCAGAAAATCAGAGCAACTATTTGTGTCCTATGCTACAGGTGCTCAAGGGAAGGCTATTTCCAAACAGACAGTCTCAGAATGGATAGCCCACTGCATACGCTTTTGTTATTCCTTTCATGGTAAAACTGTACCTACAGGCATCAGATCTCACTCCACAAGGGCCACAGCTACCTCTGCAGCTTTCCTCGGGGGGGTTCCTACCAAGGATATTTTGGAAGCAGCCACTTGGAGTTCTGTACATACTTTCTCCAAGCACCATCACCTACCATTATACTCCAAATCTAGAGCGGGCTTTGCCACTGCAGTCTTGCAGGGCATCCTTGCTCCTCCTAGTTCCACTTGGTGCCTATCACCCCTTTTTTAGCTTTGGGATTCTACCCATCTGTTATGACTGCAGCTGTATGCACGATGAACATAGTACAGTTTTGTACCTACCATAAATGTAGATGTTCGAGTGCTAATACAGCTGTAGTCCTGGTTTCCCTCCCTCCTTCCCCTCTTGGGACAGGCGTAATGGCTAACACCTCCTCATACAACCTGATTGTGGTTTTCTTTCATGGTGTATTTGCTTGCAACTACTGTTTTTTTTATTATGTTGCGTTGCATTATTACATAAATTTGTTTTGCCTTCCTTCTGGGGGGCACTTGACATCTGGGGCAAGAAAAACTGAAGAAAATGGCGTCGGCTGGTTCTCCGTGCTGAAGTCAGGGAAGAAGCGACGACATCTGACGCCGGACCTAGACTTTTGAATTCGGCCGACCGAGGACCCGCCTGAAGGCAGGATAAACCCATCTGTTATGACTGCAGCTGTATTAGCACTCTAACATCTACATTTATGGTAGGTACAAAACTGTGCTTTCCTTTTTTCTGCCTGGGTTGGGCCCATTTAAGTTAGAGGACCTAGTCCTCCCTTTTCCCTTTTTCTCTGTGTGAGAGCTCATCTTCTGTGAGTATGTTTAAGGAAAGCAAGGACCATAAGCCATCTGGCTTTAAAAAATGTATAAAATGCTCACAGAAGATGTCTATAACGGATGGCCACAGTAACTGCGTTTACTGTCTTGGGGCCATCCACTTACAAGAAACTTGCTTATTTTGCCACTCTTTCAGTACTAGGGTGTTGCAAGAAAGAAAAAATAAGCTCATCCTAAAAGGTCTCTCGACACCTTCCTTTGAGCAAGATCTGGCTAGCTGTTTTTCCTCTGCTAGATCTCAGGAATCTAAAAAGGAAACGTCCATGTCCTCAAAGAGGCCCTCCCCAAGCACCGGCTGGTATCTGAGCCACCTGTTAAAATTACGAAGTCTGATAAGTCCACTGTCTCATCCACTCCACAGAGTTTGGAGCCAGTTGAGAGTTGTACTGTGTTTACAGGGTCGGCGCCAAGTAGTTCAGAGCAGACCACAGAGTATTTTATGGAGTCGGTCTGTGGAACCTCTACCGGTCTCCCCTACATTGAAGTCACCAGTACTGCAGAGATCCCATTCTACTCTGTCCTTCAGGTCTTCCAGGAGTTTATCGGAAGATGTGGGGAAGGGTATTGCTGAGACCTTTGATGTCTTCTGCCTTACTGAAATCGTTGTTGGTTCCGACCCAGTCGGTCCCGGGGCCAATTGAGTCCATTAAGCCCCCTTTGGTCATTCCTCCTCCAAGCCATGCTGGCCTTTCGGAGACTAAGTGTTTGGTACCTCTGGTGGAACGCTCGGCTCTAGCTCCCCCTGTGGCTGTTTCAGTGCAGAGTTCTGCTCGGACACTCTTGGTGCCTTCCGTGGTGTCTAGGAGCTGAGGCTCCCCGGTCGGCCCCACAGGGACACCTGGAACCAAACCTCTTCGATTCTGAGTCTCCCCCATGGCACGTCGGCAAGGGTGAGATCGAATTCTACGTCTTTCTCTGAGCCAATGGCATCCTCTGTCTCCTCTGAGCCTGAGAGCTTGACATTCGAGATGTGTACTTTCCCGATCATCAGCTCCTACCAGGGGTTACAGACAATCTTGCCCTAGGGTACCTACATCTGTCTCCGCTCCTAATCTCTCCTTGGACAGCAGAAGAGACCGCAGCCTCAGGAGCCACTGGCTGGTGGCCCCCACTCTTCTGAGACCTCTCCGGAATATCCTTCCGAGGGGCCCCCAAGGAAGAGAACATGTAAGAGGAAGCATGTAGACTCCCAGGATGAGTCTCTGACTTCGGACATGGACCTTGAGTCAGAAGGGTCCCCCAAGTTGTCCTCTGTCTCCTTCGTAGACATCCTGGAAATCCTTTAGCAGAAGTGCGGCTGGCCCACTGTCGCCCCTTCTGATGAGTCAGTGTACCTGAAGGCTTTCGGGTCTCAACCTTCAGCCTCTTGGGTGTCTCCACCCTTCGAATTGAAGGAGCTAGTTAGTCGAAAGGTGTGGGGTACTCCTGATGCCATGGAGCCAGTCCCCAGGAGACCAAATAAGTTTTTCTGCACCCCCAGAAAAGGAATTCTTGTCCAAAGGTGTTCCCATAGATGCCAGGGTGGTGGCGATGGCCAGTAAGAAGGAGCTATCAGAAACTTTTACTGTTCATCTGCCAAATAAGGAGTCTCGAAAGATGGACAGATATGGGAAGCATAACTTCTCCAGTGGCATTTACCCCTTGATTGCTGAACTACTTTACACACTTCACGAGGCTTTAGAAAGATCTTAAGGAATTGGGAGATTCTCTACAAGGTACATGTACTGAGGGAGTCCCTGACAAGGTGTCTGCCCAGTTGTCCACCTTGAACTCTTACCATCAACTCATCCATGAGGCATATGTCGTATGCAGCCGATGGAACGAGTAGATTAGTGAGTTCAGGAATTTCCACAAGGCGTCATTCCTGGATGCATTTGTGTAATTTTGCGGAACTGTTCAAGTCTACCTTTACCAACGCCCCCTTCGGATGTTCTTCGTGTTTCACTGTTGCAGTCATTACATTTGGGTAATCCTGCTAGCAGGTTTCCCTCAGTCAACCTGAATTCCAAAATCTTGGGTCCTGCGTCGGCTGCTGTCGCCCCTTCCCTGACGTCAGGTCGTCATGGGTATAAAAGCAGCAGCTGATGCCATTTTCTTTACTCTTTCTTGCCGCGCAGTGGCAGAAGCAGTTAGCAAGTGCTGGTCGGCAGACTCCTGAGATTTTAGTGTTCGAATTTCAGATCCAAAGTCTTCATTAGAGCTAAGTACCCCATTGGGGGAAACTTTTTTCTTGCTCCAGACTGATGTCAGAAAAAGTTAATTGCATTTCTTGTGGAAAACAAATACCTCATAAGGTCTTTCATTCTTAGTATATTCCTTGCCTAGGCCCTGACCATAACGTTTCAGGTTGTCTGTTTTGTGCTAGATTTAACCAACGCACTATTAAGCGTCAGTATGATTTTGCATTAAACTATTTTGGACGCAGGTTTAATTATCCAGAAATGTCGTCTGATAGCCATCCGACTACTGGAGTTCACAAAAAACGCAAAGAAGATAGACAACCGAGGCCCAAAACCGACGATGAAGCTTCTCCTAAGCCAGTCGCCAGTTCTCAGTAAGGCACTTTCGCAGCCCCTGACGCCCACTACTTTAGAGTTGCAGGCCGCTACAGACTCCCACGTGGAGTCTGCTGTGCCACGGGAAACTCAAGGTATTGGAGCCTCGGACACTATTCCTTCAGATGGGTCCAGAGCCTCTGAGCAGGCACCAGCTTCTGAGGGTGTATTCAGACCTAAACATTTATACATTAAACCGACTTCAGCTTCAAAGGCAAAGACTAAAGCACCTTCAAAGACAAAGAAACTCAAGAGCCACGTGGATAGGCCTCCATGCCCAAATAACAGATGCTCAAAATGGCCGAAGACTTGATTACCTTGATCAGGGGTTCCCATCCCCTCCTGATAAGAGGCCTAGGCAAGAGACTATGAATCTTCAGATTTCTATTTCTTCTGATTCCTCTTCTGACCAGGAATATTCTCTTCCCCCCATGAGGATTCTGATGCTGAAGAATCTATTTCTTCAGCTTCTCCTCCTGTGGACTATTCTTTTGGGGAAACTTTACATACCATGAGGGAGCACTTCCACTGGGAGAGACCAGATTTTTCAGAATCTAAAAAGAGGCTCAGGGACTTCCTTTTACTATCTCAACACAGGCCTCTAGCCATTCCACCTGTTGGACATTGTAGATGTGTTTTCAGAGTCTAGTCTGACCCCTGACTCCTTACCACCTGCTCCTGTTAAGCCTTACAGATATTACAGGGTTCCTGACTCTCATAAATTCCTTTTCAAAAACCCTGCTGCAGACCCAGAAACTATTTCACAGGGTCCTAAAGGGGTTAAGGCTTCTGCTGCAAAAAACCCTACCCCCTCTGACAGAGATTGTAGGGCACTGGATAGATGGGGAAAAATGTTTACACACCTGCTACCTTGGCTATAAGGGCCTTAAACTGTCAGTTTCATATACTTAAATATCAGCAACATGTCATGGCATTGCTTAAACAGAAAATGTTAAACTGAATGTGCAGAAAACAAGGAAATGCAGGATTTATTGCATGCAGCTGAACAAGTTGGAAAACAAACTTTGCAATGTGGGTTTGATTTTCTGGAGGCCTCCTGCAGGGCCGCAGTTACGGGTTCTGTAATTAGGAGGCATGCTTGGTTAAAGGAACAAAATCTGCCTGATCATGTCAGTTAAATTATTACATGCACCTTTGCAGCATGATACTTTGGTGTTAAGGCAGAAGAGGTGTTAAAAGAAAATGGAAGACAAAGCTAAATCTATGCAAACTGTCAAAATTTCTTACAAGTACAGCCACCTAGGTTTAGTAGACACTGGCCTACAAATAATTGGTACTTTCCTGTGTCACAGACCTCAAAGGGGCAGATCCAAATGCCCTAGAGGCAGATCTCAGGTGTGCAAGGTGCATACAGGTCAAAGCAATGGGGTGCTTCTACCTCCAAAAATGGAGAAGACAAATCACAACCTTACAGGAAACAGTCCCAATGACTTTCCCCTGTCTGCACCAAGAACTTATTTCCTGGCAGCACCCTTAGGGGGAAAATTAGCACTTTTTTCTCAAAGTTGGCACATTATAACCCAGGACAAGTGGGTTCTAAATATCGTGTCACAAGGCTACAAGTTCCATTTCCATCCCCTGCCAAAGGCAAAGGGCTGGCCAGATCTGCCAAAAAATCAATGGGCAGAGGCACAAAAACAAGTCTCTTCCCTCATGGACATGGGGGCCATTCAGCAAGTGCCAGAGCAAGAGCGGGGACAAGGATTTTACTAGATTGTTCTTGGTACCCAGAAAGGACAAGGCCTGGAGGCCAATACTGGACCTATCTATTCTGAACACATTCCTGGATATACCAAAATTCAAAATGTTGACTTTGCAGCAGCTTCTGCCCATGCTGGGCAGGAATGCTTGGCTTGTGACTTTAGACCTAAGAGAGGCATACCTGCATGTCCCAATCAAATATGCAGAAGATGCATCAGATTCAAGGCTGGCTCAATGCATTACCAATTCTCTACACTTCCCTTTCACTCATCTACTGCGCCCAGGGTCTTTACAAAGTGCCTGGCACCAGTAGTTGCATTCTACAGACAGAGGAATGCAAATATATCCTTACTTGGACTGTCTAATTCAAGCAGACAACCAGGACATTCTTCTGCAGCATCTGGCGTTTGTGATAAGACTTCTAACATGCCTAGGGTACACAGTCAACAAAAAGAAATCAAAGCTAGTACCCTCTCAAGAGATAATATTCCTGGGTGCAAGCTTAAGTACAACTGCCCAGATGGCTTATCTCATGCCAGACAAAGGTAACAGACTATTTCAAAATGTTAGCAACAAAGGCTCAGTTATCTGCAAGATAAATTATGCAGGCTTTGGGCTTCATGGCATCCTACAAATTCCATATGCAAGACTGCATATGAGGAAACTTTAGTGATACCTAAAGAGTGTTTGGACTCAACATTGCCACAGCCTGGAAACTATGATTACTCTCATTCCCTGCCTGCAACAGGAGTTTCGATGGTGGGCAAAGGCTTGTCACAAAACAAGGGACAGCCATTCACATTACTCCCAGCCAGGCAGACACCAACAACGGATGCATCAGATTATGCCTGGGGGGCACACATGGCAGGAAGATGCATTCAGAGAACATGGACCTCAAACCAAATGCATCTACATATCAAGCAAAAAGAGATGCTAGTTGTTCAAAATGCCCTGACAGCCTTCAAAGGACCTACTTCATCCAGGACAACTGATAGACAACACCATGGTCATGTGGTATATAAACAAGCAGGGAGGCACACATTCTTACCCCCTTTGCAGACTAGCCATGACTGTGTGACACAGCATCGACTTACCAAGTACATCTGCAGGCACAGTTCCTGCCAGGAAGGAAAAATACTCTGGCAGGTGAACTAAGCAGACACCTCATGGATCACCACGAGTGACAGCTGGATCCACAAGTCTTCAGCACAACAAGCAAATGGGGATGCCCGGACATAGATCTATTTGCCTCCCCTCACAACTACCAACTAAAAAGATTCTGCACAAGGATTTATCACAGACAAGCATGGAAAGTGGATGCCATATCTTTCAGCTGGAAAAACCTATCAGTATATGCCTTTCCCCCTCTGCCTCTCCTCCCCAAGGTACTCCTAAAGGTCGGACAGGAGAAGCCAAATATGATACTGATTGCCCCAGACTGGCCCCGCGCCAGTACTGGTACCCACTGCTAAGGAGCTTATCTAATTGCCCAGCTTGGACCTTACCTCAAGTACCTCATCTACTGTCCCAGCAAAACAAACATGTCCTGCACAGCCAACTCGGGACTTTAAACCTGGCAGCATGGCGGATAATGTAGTCATACAAAACACACCTCTCAGTAAAGCTGTGATGGATGACTTTAAACCTGGCAGCATGGCGGATAATGTAGTCATACAAAACACACCTCTCAGTAAAGCTGTGATGGATGTCATTTTGGAAGCCAGAAGGCCTAGTACTAGAAAATGTTATGCTGGAAAATGGAAGTGATTCTGCGCCTGGAACCAGGCACAAGGAACAGATACAGCTGTGCCAAATATTCCTCAGATTTTGCAATACTTAACTGAGATGCTGGACAAAGGCTTATCTTTCTCATCTATTAAAATTCATGCCGCTGCCATTTTGGCTCATTACAATGCAGAGCCACCAATCTTTTCTCATCCCTTATTAAAACAGTACCTCAGATGAGCCAAAAATTTAAGGCCTCCATGGAGATCACCAATGCCTGCATGGGACCTCAACTATGTCTTGGAAAAACTCACCCTGCCTCCTTTTGAGCCAGCTGCTACTGCTGATATAAAGTTTTTATCTTGGAAAACAGCTGTGCTCCTAGCGATAACTTCTGCAAGATGAGTTTCAGAGCTACAGGCACACATGGCTGTGGAACCTTTTATCATTTTTTTATCCAAACAGGGTCTCCGAGGACAAACCCAACATTTATGCCTCAAGTGGTGTCCAGTGTGGCTCTTAACCAAACCATTCATCTGCCAACTTTTTATCCAAATCCACAGAACAAGGTGGAGAGAATTCTGCATTCTTTGGACGTACAGAGTCAGCTTAGATTCTGCTTGGAAAGAACCAAAGTTTTCAGGAAGACAGAGCAATTACTAGTGGCATATGCTGCAGGATCACAAGGAAAGGCTATCTCAAAGCAAACTATTTCAAAGTGGATAGGCCACTGCATTTGTTTTTGCTACTTATACCATGGCAAGCCAGTGCCTAAGGACACTAGGCAACATTCCACCAGAGCTGCAGGCACTTCAGCAGCCTTTCTCAGTGGAGTACCAACCAAGGACATTTTAGAGGCAGCTACTTGGAGTTCAGTGCACACCTTTACAAAGCACTATCATCTGCCACTCTACTCTAAATCCAGGGCGGGCTTTGCCACTGCAGATGTTCGTGCATACAGCTGCAGTCATAACAGATGGGTTCTCCTGCCATCAGGCGGGTCCTCGGTCGGACGAATTCCAAAGTCTAGGTCCGGCGTCGGTTGTCGCTTCTTCCCTGACGTCCGTGCGACAGGGGTATAAAGGAACCAGCCGACGCCATTTTCTTCAGTCTTTCTTTCCGTGCGGTGCCCGAAGCAGAAGCAGTTCGCATGTGCCGGTCGGCCAGCTCCTGAGATTACGAAAATTTGGAAACCAAAGTCTTCTTAAAAGCAAGTACACCGTTGGGGAAACTTTTCTTGCCTCAGACCGATGTCAGACAAAGTTAATAATTGTATTTCTTGTGGGAAGCAAATACCGCATAAGGATTTCCATTCCCTCTGTATACCTTGTTTAGGCCCAGACCACGACGTCTCGGTCCGTCGCTTTTGTGCTACATTCAACAAATGCACTATTAAGCGTCGGGCGGAGTTCGCCCAGCATTATTTTGGGAAAGCATTTAACTATACTTTGTCGTAGGATACTCCGACTCCGGTTTTGTCTAAAAAATGTAAAGCTAAGGACCGACACACTAGGTCCGCGGCCTCTACAGACACCATGTCAAAGCAGACTACACGTGGTCCGGTTCTCAGCGAGGCGCCTACACTGCTCCTGACTACCGACGACACTTCTTTGACGGTGTCTCCTGTGCCCGAGGTCGCAGGCTCCTCAGCCCACACCCTGACTACAGATACCGAAGCCACTCTTGGCGTTGAAACTCAGAATGTGGACAGGTCCACTTCCACTCAAGGTGTTTTCAGACCTTCCTCTTCTTTCTCCATCAAGGCTTTCACTAAGTCTAAAGCAACCATGCACTCTAAGAGACCAACTACACAGGGCCCATCTCCAGGCCCCATGCCTAAGAAACAGATGCTTAAAATGGCTGAGTATTTAATTACTCTTATCAAAGGTTCTCAGCCCCCACTGGACAAAAGGCCCAGAGTGGAGGAAGATTCCCCCTCCTCTGATCAGGGCTGCATTATTTCAGAGCACTCTGATGATCAGGAACATTCTTACTCCCCTTTTGAAGACTCTGATGCGGAGGAATCCATCCCTTCTGTATCCCCCCCCTGAGGATTACTCATTTGGGGAAACTTTGCATACCTTAAGGGAACACTTCCAATGGGAAGGCCAAGATTATTCAGATTCCAAGAAAAGGCTCAGGGAGTTTCTCTTGCTACCTCAGCACAGGCCTCTGGCTATACCTCCTGTCTTGGACATCCTAGATGATGTTTACTCGGAGGCCTGCCTTAACCCGGACTCTCTACCTCCAGCTCCAGTTAAGCCTGACAGGTACTACAGGGTTCCTGACTCACACCAATTTCTATACAAAAGCCATGCTGCTGACCCAGAAACCATCTCACAGGGCTCCAAGGGAGTTAAGGCCTCCATTGCTTAAAAATCCATTACCTTCCGAGAGAGATTCCAGATCCTTAGAAAGGCGGGGAAAAAGATATATACCTCTGCTACCTTATCCATGCGGGCCTTAAACTGTCAGTTTCATATGCTAAAATACCAACAGTTTTTGTTATTACAATTGAAAAGTAAAATGTCACAACCTGAACAACCAGACTTGAAGGAGTTGCAGGATTTGATGCATAGTGCAGAACAAGTGGGTAAGCATACCTTACAATGTGGTTTTGATGCTCTAGAGGCTTCATGTAGAGCTGCGGTTACAGGATCAGTCATACATAGGCATGCCTGGCTCAAGGAACAAGCCTTGCCTGATCATGCAGACCTAAATTACTAGACGCCCCTCTTCAAAAGGATGTATTATTTGGTGCTAATGCTGAGGAGGTATTAAGGAAAATGGAGGAAAAGGCTAAATCAATGCAAACTATGAAAGAATTTCTACAGGTACAACCCCCACGTTTTAGTAGAAATTGACCTTCCAAAAACTGGTCCTTTCCTGCCACAGACAGACCCCAAAGAGGCAGATACAGGTGCCCGAGGGGCTGAGGACAATCCCAAGGATTGTTTAGAGGCAGACAGTGGCAAGCTCCTACACAAAGAGGTGGTAAGGATAACTCGCATTCTTTCAGAAAGCAAACCCAATGACTTTCCCCTTTGCATGCCAACCAAGTCTCAAATGGCAGCCCCCTTAGGAGGAAAGCTGGCATTATTTTCAAAAAATTGGCATATTGTCACAAAGGACAAATGGATCCTGGACATTATAAACAGAGGCTACAAATTCCATTTTCACACCCTTCCAAAAATGAGAGGCATGCCAAACCTGCCACACAATCAAAGGGCAGAGGCACAAAGGCAAATTACAGATCTCATAAACATGAAAGCTATTCAAGAGGTACCTACACACGAACAAGGTCAAGGTTTTTATTCCAGGCCATTTCTGGTGCCAAGGAAGGGAAAAGATTGGAGACCTGTTTTGGACCTATCCATCCTAAACACATTTCTACTTGTACCAAAATTCAAGATGCTCACTCTACAGCAACTTCTTCCCATGCTGGGAAGGAGTCTTGGCTGGTAACATTGGACCTCAAGGAGGCATACCTGCATGTCCCAATCAGACAAAATTGCAGAAGGTACCTCAGATTTCTTGCAGGTTCAACCCATTATCAATTTTCTGCATTGCCCTTTGGCTTATCTACTGCGCCCAGAGTATTCACGAAATGCCTGGCATCAGTAATTGCCTATTGCAGACTTCAAGGGATACAAATATACCCCTATTTGGACGACTGCCTGATCCAAGCGGACAGCAAGCACATTCTTCTGAAACATCTGGCATATGTAATAATGTTGTTGAACTCTCTGGGATACACAGTCAACAAAAAGAAATCAAGGCTAACACCCTCTCGGAAGATAATTTTCCTGGGTGCCAATTTGGACACAAACTCCCAGATGGCCTACCTCACACCAGAGAAGCAGGGGCAACTAATTCAATACTTCAGAACACTAGCAAATTGCACCAGGCTGACTGCAAGGAAAATCCTGCAGGCTCTGGGATTCATGGCATCTTGCATCTTACTAATCCCATGTGCAAAGCTGCATATGAGGAAACTACAATGGTACCTGAAAAACATATGGTCTCAACACAGCCACAGTTGAGAAACAATAATACCACTAATTCCATGTCTGCAAAAGGAATTTCTGTGGTGGGCTCAAGCATGTCAAGCAAACACTGGTCTTCCATTCAGCAAGCCTCAAGCAAATCAAGTCATCACAACAGACGCCTTGGACTACGCCTGGGGGGCGCACATGACAGATCGGTGCATTCAGGGCAAATGGTCCCAAAAAGAAAAGCACCTTCACATCAATCAAAAAGAAATGCTAGCAGTAATGAATGCTATTATAGCTTTCAAAGACCTTCTACAACCAGGTCAACTATTGATAAAAACGGACAACACCAAAGTTATGTGGTACATAAACAGGGAGGAACGCATTCTTACCCCCTATGCAGACTGGCCATGTCACTTTGGAACATGACCATGGACTTACAAATGGAACTACAAGCACAGTACTTGCCAAGCAAGGAAAACACACTGGCAGACAACCTAAGCAGGAATATGACAGATCCACACGAATGGAAATTGCATCCAAAAGTTTTTACAGAAATAATCCAAGAATGGGGAAGGCCAGACATAGATCTCTTTGCCTCCTACAAAAATCATCATTTGACAAAATTCTGCTCAAGGATTTTCCATCCAAAGGCCTGGAGAGTGGACGCTCTCTTTCAGTTGGACATCAATGACAGTTTATGGCTTTCCACCTCTTCCTCTGCTGCCCAAAGTTCTATTGAAAACCAGAGCAGACAGACCAAAGATGATTCTCATTGCTCCGGACTGGCCAAGGCAACACTGGTACCCACTCCTGAGGAGCCTGACTCATTCCACACCATGGACCCTGCCTCTAATGCCTCTTCTTCTAACTCATTACAGCTTCACAACTCTTCACAGCCAGCTAAAAACACTCAATCTAGCCGCATGGAAGATTCCTTAGCATCACAACAGGCCCTACTCTCCAAGGAGGTACAGGATGTCATTTTGGAGGCCAGAAGGCCATCAACTAGAAAAGCTTACTCTGGAAAATGGAAACGTTTTTGTGTCTGGAATGAGAAAAAGGGCCAGGATCCTGGAAAACTGAATTTACCTCAAATACTACAATATTTGGCTGAACTGCTAAGCAGTGGACTTTCATTCTCCATCAAAATCCATGCCTCAGCCATTTCTGCAGAATACAACACTGATCCACCTTTATTCTTTCACCCTCTCTTAAGACAGTTCCTCAGAGGGGCTAAGAATTTAAGACCTCCAAGGAAACAACCAATACCTGCTTGGGATCTTAATTTCATTCTGGAAAAACTGACCTTGCCTCCCTTTGAGCCAGCTGCCTCATCAGATTTGCAATATTTGTCCTGGAAAACAGCTTTCCTTCTGGCTATCACCTCAGTTCGTAGAGATTCAGAACTACAGGCTCACGTGGCTGTCCAGCCTTTTATCTTCCATCAGGACAGAGTTTCCTTACGAACCAACCCATCCTTTATGCCTAAAGTGGTATCCAGGGTAGCTTTAAATCAGGCCATACATTTACCTACTTTTTATCCTACTCCTCAAAACAAAGGGGAGAGATTACTACATTCCTTGGACATCCACAGACAACTGCGTTATTTGGACAGAACAAAGCCTTTCAGAAAATCAGAACAGCACTTTGTGTCCTGTGCGGTAGGAGCTCAAGGAAAGCCAATTTCCAAACAGACCATCTCAAAATGGATAGCCACTGCATACGCTTTTGCTATTCCTTTCATGGCAAAACTGTACCTACAGGCATTAGTACTCATTCCACCAGGGCCACAGCCACCTCTGCAGCCTTCCTCAGAGGAGTTCCTACCAAGGATATTTTGGAAGCAGCCACTTGGAGTTCTGTGCATACCTTCTCCAAGCACTACAACCTACCATTATACTCCAAATCTAGAGCAGGCTTTGCCACTGCAGTCTTGCAGGGCATTTTGGCTCCTCCTAGTTCCACCTAGTGCCTACCACCCCTTTCTTAGCTTTGGGATTCTACCCATCTGTTATGACTGCAGCTGTATGCACGATGAACATAGTACAGTTTTGTACCTACCATAAATGTAGATGTTAGAGTGCTAATACAGCTGCATTCCAGGATGTTCTTCATCTCACATTGCTGCAGTCCTTACATATGGGTAGTCCGCTGTCCTCGGTCGGCCCGAATACCAAAGTATTAGGCTGACGTCGGTCAAGGCGCTTAAAACTGACATCAGGACGTCAGGGTACAAAAGCGCATGACCGACGTCATTTCCTCAGTCTTTTTTGCCGCATGGTCCGATGCAGAAGCAGCGTTGCAGGTGCCGTTCGACGTTCTGAAATTTTTCGAATTCGGAGTTTCAGACCGAATCCAAGTTGGCTAAGTACCCGTAGAATATTTTGTTTTTCTTGCCTCAGTGTTTTACCGGATGTCAGAAAAAGTGAATAACTGTATTTTGTGGGAAACAGATACCGCATAGGGATTATCATTCTTTGTGTATTCCTTGTTTGGGGCCTGAGCACGACGTTGTTGGGTGTCGCTTTTGTGCTAGGTTCAATAAACGCACTATTAAGCGAAGGTTAGATTGTGCTAGGCTGGTCTTTTGGAAGCGGTGCAATTATAATATGCAGTCGGATTCTCCGCGCCCGCTTCAGTAAGAAGCGCAAAGACAAAGCAGTTAAACCCAGGCAAGATGAGTCGTCCGCCGACGCCGGTTCTTTAGAGGCTTCAGTGGAACCGGTGGTTCCGAGACTTCTCTGGAGTCTCAGGGGAGACTTTGATTTTGCAGGAGGTGGTCTCTCAGGAGGCAGGTCAGGCTGAAGGGGCTTCTCAAGTTACTGTCCCTCCCTTCCTAGGGTGGTTAGGCCTTCTCCTTCTGTTTCCAAGGCTTCTCCCAGAGGCAGGCCAGTTTTAGCTTCTGTTGGTGTCGCCCTAGTTCAGCAGGGTCTGTGCCTAAGAAGCACATGCTTAAAATGGCAGAAGATTTGATTACTCTGATTAGAGGTTCTTTGCCCCTCCTGATAAGAGGCCTAGGGTGGTGCCAGAGTTGGGAAGTTTTGAGCAGGCTTGATGTTTCAGAGTCTTCTGCTGAAGACTTGCAGGAGTACTCTCCTTATTCTGATTCTGATGCAGATGATTCCACTCCTTCTGCTTCTCCTCCAGAGGATTTTTCTTTTCAGAGACACTTCATTCTATGAGGGAACATTTTAAGTGGGAAGGTCAGGACTTCTCTGATTCTCGGAAAAGGCTTAGGGAATTTTGCTGTTACCCCAGCATAGGCCCTTAGCTATACCCCTGTTCTGGATGTTGTGGAAGATGTGTTTGCAGAGGCTTCACTTAATCCTGATTCTCTGCCTCCTGCTCCTGTTAAACCGGATAGGTATTACAGGGTGCCTGAGGCTCATAAATATCTTTATAAGAGTCCTAGGGCGGACCCAGAAACTATTAGTCAGGGACCTAAGGGTGTCAAGGCCTCTGTGGTAAAAAATCCGGTTCCTCTAGATAAAGAAGCCAGAGCTTTGGATAGATGGGGAAAGAAGGTCTATACATCTTCTACCTTAGCTATGAGGGCTTTGAATTGCCAGTTTCATATGTTGAAATATCAAAACTTTCTTCTTTCTCAATTGAAGTCTAAGGTGGATGCTCTGGCGGAAGGCATTGAGTGTAAAGAATTACAAGATTTGGTGCATGTCTCTGAACAGGTGGGTAAGCATTCATTACAGTGTGGTTTTGATGCTGTGCAGGCCTAGTCTAGGGTGGCTGCCACTGGCACAGTTATTCGCAGGCACGCCTGGCTGAAGGATCAGAATTTATCTGACCATGTTAAGACAAGGATTTTGGATGCTCCTTTGCAGTCTGATGTGTTTGGTTCACCTGTGGAGTCAGTCTTGAAGAAAATGGAAGACAAGGCTAAGTCTATGCAGGCTGTTAAAGATTTTTTGCAAGTTCAGCCTCCGAAGTTTAGTAGGAATTGGCCTGCTAAGGGGTGGACGTATCCTTCTTATGATTCTCAGTCTAGGGGTAGATCTAGACGTGGTAGGGGCAGAGCTCAGAGTTCTTTCAGACCTAGAACAGGGAGTTCGCCTGCACAATCTTCGGGTGAGGGCAGGGGCCAGTCCTTTCATAAACAGGCCCAATGACCTACTTTTTCAGCTGCCAGATTCTTCTTGCCTGGCAGCACCTTTGGGAGGAAGGTTAGCACTCTTCAAGGAAAATTGGATGTTGATTACCCAAGACAAGTGGGTATTGGATATCATACACCAGGGTTACAAGTTTTATTTCCATACCTTGCCTCCTTTCAAAGGCATGCCGGACGTTCCTCCTCAGCAAAGACTAGAGGCTCACAAACAAATTTCTCTACTACTTCAAATAGGGGCCATACAACCGGTCCCTCTGCCAGAAGTGGGCCTAGGATTTTATTCTCGCCTGTTTCTAGTACCAAAGAAAGGAAACACGTGGAGACCAATTTTGGATTTATCTATCCTCAACACATATCTGGACATTCCCAAGTTCAAAATGTTGACGTTACAACAGCTTTTACCTCTGCTGGGCAAAGATCACTGGATGGTGACTCTGGATCTCAAGGAGGCTTACCTTCATGTTCCTATCAGGCCCAGTTGCAGGAAGTATCTGCTTTCGGGCTGGGACTTCACATTATCAGTTCTCTGCATTGCCCTTTAGCTTATCTACTGCCCAGAGTGTTCACGAAGGTTCTGGCTCCAGTGGTAGCTTTCTTCAGGCTGAGAGGAATACAAATCTATCCTTATTTGGACGATTGCCTGATTCTGGCACAAGAAAAGGACGAACTTCTTCATCATTTACAGTATGTGATGGCAGTGTTAAGATGCCTGGGGTATTCTGTGAACGAAATAAAGTCCAGTCTAGTACCCTCTCAGGACATGTGCTTTCTGGGTGTGAGACTGAATACAGCATCCCAGATGGCCTTTTTGACCCCGGACAAACAAAAGAATCTTTCTCTTTACTTCCACCAATTGTCTCGTCAGTCCAGGCTGACTGCAAGGACAGTCCTTCAAGCCTTGGGGTTCATGGCATCTTGTATTCTGGTACTTCCCAATGCCAAACTGCATATGAGGAAGCTACAATGGTATCTCAAGAATGTATGGACACAGCACTGCCAAGATTTGGACACTGTCATTCAGATAATACCTTGCATTCAAAAGGAATTTTTGTGGTGGGCACAGGAATGTCACCTAAACGAGGGACTCTCTGTGACCCGGCCAGAGGCGAGTCAGATTTTAACGACAGATGCCTCAGACAAAGCTTGGGGAGCTCATCTAAATGGAAAATGGGTACAAGACACGTGGCCTGCCAGACTTCAACATCTACATATCAACTTGAAGGAGATGTTAGCAGTCCAATTTGCATTGATAGCTTTCAAGGATTTACTTCTTCCAGGGCAGGTGTTGATTCAAACAGACAACACAACTGTCATGTGGTACATCAACAAGCAAGGGGGAATGCATTCTTATCCTCTATGCAGACAAGCAATGATTTTGTGGGAGACTGCTCTCAGTTTACAGCTAAATCTTCAGGCAAGGTTTCTGCCAGGAGCACAGAACTCCTTAGCAGATGTGTTGAGCAGACAAATTATGGATCCCCACGAGTGGAAATTGGATCCTCATGTATTTCAGAGATTGACAGTGTTATGGGGAACTCCAGACATAGATCTGTTCGCTTCTCCACTAAATTACCAGCTGCCAAAGTTCTGCGCAAAAAGGTTTCATCCCACAGCTTGGAAGGTGGATGCTCTCTCATTCAATTGGAGCAATCTTCACGTGTATGCCTTTCCACCTCTGCCTCTCCTCCCAAAGGTACTCCTGAAGGTCAGACAGGACAAGCTAAACATGATTTTAATAGCTCCAGATTGGCCTCGACAGCACTGGTACCCATTACTGAGAAGTCTGGTACGGGAGCCTCCATGGCCTTTGCCTTCGATTCCTCACCTGCTGTCTCAGGAGAACAATCATTTACTCAATGTCAAACTTCATTCTCTACATCTGACAGCCTGGCATATTCTGTTTTAAAGCCTGGAGGGTCTCAGCTTCCACAACAAGTTTTGAATGTTATTTTGGAGGCCAGAAGGCCTAGTACAAGGAAAGTTTACGCAGATAAATGGAGGAGATTTTTATTTTGGAGTACAGCAAAGGACTTTGATGTTTCTAAACCTAATTTAAGTGTTGCTTCAATACCTTACTGAGTTATTGGACAAAGGTTTGTCCTTCTCCTCTATAAAGGTTCATGCTGCAGCAATTTCTGCTCACTATGACTGTGACCCACCATTATTTTCTCAGCCTTTGTTTAAGCAATTCCTTAGAGGGGCAAAGAATATAAGACCCCACGTAGAGCTCCTACTCCTGCTTGGGATCTCAATTTTGTGTTGGAGAAACTCACTCTACAACCTTTTGAGCCTGCAGCATCTGCAGAGTTGAAATATTTATCATGGAAGACTGCTTTTTGTTGGCCATTACCTCTGTAGAAGGGTTTCTGAATTACAGGCCCTTATGGCAGTTGAGCCTTTCTTATTTTTCCACAAGGATAGGGTGTCTTTGTGTACTAACCCTTCTTTTATGCCTAAAGTGGTTTCTAGTGTGGCTTTAAACCAAACTATTCATTTGCCTACTTTTATGCAAACCCCAAAATAAAGGGGAAAAGATTTTGCACACTTTGGATATACACAGACAGTTGCGATATTATTTGAGCAGAACTAAAGGGTTCAGGCAGTCTCAGCAGTTTGTTTCTTTTGCTTTGGGTTCTCAGGGCAAACCTGTTTCAAAACAAACTATTTCTAAGTGGATTGGTTTTTGTATTGCTTTCTGTTATTCCCATCATGGTAAGGAAATTCCAGCTGGGATTAGACCTCATTCCACTAGGGCTACTGCCACTTCTACAGCTTTTTTAAGGGGGGTGGCTACTAAAGATATTTTGGAAGCAGCTACTTGGAGTTCGGTGCATACTTTCTCTAAGCATTACCACCTTCCACTTTACTCTAAATCTAGGGCTGGATTTGCCACTGCAATTTTACAGGGCATTTTGGCAGGTCCTAATGCTTTATAGTTTTGCCATCCTCCCTTACCTCTGCTTTGGGATTCTACCCATATGTAAGGACTGCAGCAATGTGAGATGAAGAACATAGTACAGTTTTGTACCTACCATAAATGTAGATGTTCGAAGACCCACAGTGCTGCAGTCCAATTTACCCTCCCTCCTTCCCCTCTGTTGTTGAAGGTGGTGGTGTGGTTTGTGTTGTACAGATTGTAAATATGGTTAGTGCACGGGTGGTTGGTTAGTTTTTGCTGGTTTTTGGCTTTGGCCTTTCTTGTTAGGGCCTTCTGACTTCTGGGGCAAGAAAAGACTGAGGAAATGACGTCGGTCATGCGCTTTTGTACCCTGACGTCCTGATGTCAGTTTTAAGCGCCTTGACCGACGTCAGCCTAATACTTTGGTATTCGGGCCGACCGAGGACAGCGGACTACCCATATGTAAGGACTGCAGCAATGTGGATCTTTGAACATCTACATTTATGGTAGGTACAAAACTGTACTTTTCCCTCCCTCCTTCCCCTCTTGGGACAGGCCTATAGGCTAACACATCCTCATACAACCTGATTGGAGTATTCATTTATGATGTATTTGCTTGTAACTACTGTATTTTGATTATATTGCACTGCATTATTACACAAATTTATGTATTGCCTTCCTTCTGGGGGCACCTGACATCTGGGGCAAGAAAAACTGAAGAAAATGGCGTCTGCTGGTTCCTTTATACCCCTGTCGCACTGATGTCAGGGAAGAAGCGATGACAACCGACGCCGGACCTAGACTTTGGAATTCGGCCGACTGAGGACCCGCCTGACTGCAGGAGAACCCATCTGTTATGACTGCAGCTGTATTAGCACTCGAACATCTACATTTATGGTAGGTTCAAAACTGTACTTTCTGCAGGGTCTCATAGCCGCTCCTAATGCTGTTTAGCACCAGCCTCCCAACCATAGTTTTGGGACTCTACCCAAATGTAATGACTGCAACAGTGAAACACGAAGAACATAAGTACAGTTGTGTGCACTTACCATAAATGTAGATGTTCGAGTGTATTCACTGTTGCAGTCCAGGTTACCCACCTGCCATCCCCTTTTCTTCTGATGGAACCTATCTTTCCTTCTCTGGATATACAACCTATGTGGTGTACTTGCTTGTAGATGAAGGTAAAATTTATATTGGTGCATGTAATTTTATATATATATATATATATATATATATATATATATATATATATATATATAGAAATTTTGGCTACCCCTGGGGCAAGAAAAACTAAAGAAAATGGCGTCAGCTGCTGCTTTTTATACCTCTGATGACCTGACGTCAGGGAAGGGGCGACAGCAGCCGACGTAGGGCCCAAGACTTTAGAATTCAGGCTGAGGGCAACCTGCCAGCAGGATTAGCCAAATGTAATGACTGCAACAGTGAATACACTCTAACATCTACATTTATGGTAAGTGTACACAACTGTACTTTCCTCATTGTTTGGACCCAAGGTAAAGGACACTCACCGGGTGCGAGCAAGAAGGAAAAACACGGTCTGCCATGGGAGTACGTTTTACTGTACCCTCTAGACCATACCCTAACTGTCAAAGGGGTGGTAAAATGTGGTTTAAGAAGTCCCAAAGGTCTTTCCAGTTTGCGCAGGGTGACTCTGCCTTCAGAGGCAGAGGAGGTGGAGGAAATGGTCAATGTCTGCCTGGAGGCAGGGGCGGACCGCAAAAACAGGGAGGCTGCGATTCCTTTTGGGGCCGGCCTTATCAGTGCTCCTGATATGGGGCCCAATTGTGCTCTCTGGGGCCAGTCGGGGGTCGCATTTCTTTGTATCCAGAAGCCTGGCTAAGTATCACTCAAGACAAGTGAGTACAAAGAATTATTACCAGAGGTTGTGTCATACCCTTTTCCCTTCCACCTTTTGTTCCCAAGAGGATCCCGGATGTTCCACCCAATCACAGGGATCAGGCCACTGTGGAGGTCAACAAGTTGCTGTCAGTCATCCAAACCGTCCCAGCAGACCAAATAGGATCCGGAACTTACTCCAGATTCTTTTTAGTGCCAAAACGTACAGGGGCCTGGAGGCCAATCTTAGACAATAGCAGAGTGAATGAATCGGTAAAGGACCAGTTCTGGATGGTGACATTGCAGTCTATACTCCCGTTATTAGGGAAAGAGAATTGGATGTGTTCAGTAGATCTCCAAGACGCCTACTACCAGATAAAAATGGACAGGGCATCGAGGAGTCCTCTATGCTTCCGGCTGGGAGCCAGTCATTACCAGTTTCGTGCTCTGCCCTTTGGTCTCACCACAGCCCCCAGGGTGTCAGTGTATGGCGGTAGCGACAGCTCACCTGAGACTTGAAGGATTCCAGTTGTTTTCGTATCTGGACTGGCTCTTGACCGCCCCCACCAGGCATCTACTTCAGATCAGGGAAGCTACCATTCAGCTTTATGCCCAGCTGGGAATTTCTATAAACTGGGAAAAATCTGCCTTATTGCCCTCTGTCAGTGATTTTTATAGACGCAGAGATACAGTAGTCATGTTGGCTAGTCTTCCTGTAGAAAGGGCACAGAATTTGGTTTTTCAAATTCAGCGTCCTCTCCCCTTACGAAAGGTCAAAGCAAAGACTATTCTGCAGCTTCTAGGGACCATGGCTTCCACCATATTACTAGTGCCACTAGCCAGTATACACATGAGGATTCTTCAGTGTCTCCTGTCGTCTTAATGGTCCTTTCAGCACCTACCATTATCTCATCACATACTGCTGATAGACTCTTGCAAGAAGGGACCTCATTTGGTGGACTCTACCCAATCAGTTAACCATGGGCACTTCATTTGTTCCTCACCAACCCGTTGCCACTGTAACCACGGTTGCCTCAGAGTGTGGGGGGGCATTATCTAGGCAGGGCTGTCCAAGGCACATGGCAAGATCACGACGCTCACCTGCATATCAACTTTCTAGAGAGGAGGGCGGTGCTCCTGGCATTGCAAGCACTCCATAACCTTCTGCCTCTGGAGACTTTTGCAATACAATCAGACAACATGTCTATAGTATGGTATATCAACAAACTGGGCCGGACCAGATCTTACCCACTCTGTCGAGAGGCCATTCGAGTTTGGAAATGGGTGATATCTTCCCAGCGTTTTCTGGTGGCAGCGCACATTTCAGAGACAACCACTGTGATAGCAAACTAGCTTAGCCGGGCAATCCTGATGCCTCATGAGTGGTCTCTAAAGCAGGAAATAGCAGAACAGATTTTCTGAAGATGGGGACAGGACTAAGAAAGAATATGTGTGTGAATGAGAGGGAGGATAGAGGAATGGTGAGGATGCAGGGAGTAGAGGTGGCGAAGGTGAATGAGTTTAAGTACTTGGGATCAGCAGTTCAGAGTAATGGTGAGTGTGGAAGAGAGGTGAAGAGAGTACAGGCAGGATGGAGTGGGTGAAGAAGAGTGCAGGAGTGATTTATGACAGACTAGTACCAGTAAGAGTGAAAGGGAAGGTCTACAAGAGGGTAGTGAGACCAGCTATGCTATATGGGTTTTAGACAGTGGCATTAACGAAGGCAGGAGTCAGAGCTTGACGTGGCAGAGTTGAAGATGTTAAGATTTGCACTGGGTGTGAGGAGGATGGGCAGGTTTAGGAATAAGTATATTAGAGGGTCAGCCCAGGTTGGAAGGTTTGGAGACAAATCAGATTACGTTGGTTTGGACATGTGCTGAGGAGGAATGCAGAGTATGTTGGGAAAAAGATGCTATGGATGAAGCTGCCAGGTAACCAGAAAAGAGGAAGGCCTAAGATAAGGTTTATGGATGTGGTGAGAGGACATGCATGGAGGTGGTTGGTGTGACAGAGCAAGATGTCAGAGGACAGCAAGAAATGTAAACAGTTGATCTGCTGTGGTGACGCCTAATGGGAGCAGACGAAAGAAGAAAGGACAGCCTTTCGATCTTTGTCAGCCCGATAAGTGCCAAATGCAGCAGCTCTTTCCCCCTCATTCCCCCTCTCCGGGGGAATCGCAGAGAGACTCACTTATTCACGATTGGCTCCTGGGGCTTCTTTATGCTTTTCCTCCCTTTCCTCTCATACCCAAGGTTATTCAGAAAGCAAAACGGCTGGGAACAAATTGATCCTCATTGCTCCTTACTGGCCTCGTCAGGTTTGGTTCCCCTTTCTCCGGCCTCTTATCCTAGACTATCCGATTTTGGACCCAGCTCCCTATCTCTTGACTCGTGTGTCAGGCTCGCTTCACCCCTCCTTACACTTCCTCAATTTGACAGCGTGGCTGCTCCAGTTCCATCCCTAGTCAGGCTTCACGACTTCTCACCCTCCATGACTCGTATCCTTACGTCCTCTTATAAACTTTCCACTAGGAGACTGTATTCCAGTAAATGGAGGAGATTATCTGGGCGGAGAAAATGAATGTTGACCCTTACACCGCCTCCATTTCAGTGGTTTTGGAATTTCTGTCTTGAGTTTTTCCACCAGGGATCTGCAGCTGCCACTAATAGAGTTAAATTGGCAGCGATTTCAAATTTTCTTCTAGGCTTTCAAGGTTCTTATCTGATGTCACAGGCTGTGCAAAACTTTCCTTAAAGGTGCCACTTTAAGACTCCCCGTTCAAGAAACTGTTGCTTCATGGAATTTAAATTTTGTGTTATCCAAATTGACTTCTCCGCCCTTTGAGCCTTCTCATTCATCCCCTTTGAAATTCCTATCTTGGAAGAATTTGTTTCTGGTGGCTATCATGTCGGTCAGACGGGTGTCCATTACAAGCATTGTCTGTAAAACCCTTATCTGATTTTTCACAAAGACAGTGTCTCTCTTCTTACTAATCCTTCCTTTGAACCCAAGGTCTGTTCCCATGCCACTTTGAATCGATCCATAGAACTTCCGGTGTTCTTTCCAAATCATTCCAACGCAGCTGAATACAGGTTCCATCATTTGGATGTCCATAGATAATTATGGTTTTATTTGCACCAGACTAAGGAAATCAGATCAATTATTTATTTCCTTCTCCGAATCCATGTCAGGTTTACCAGATTTTCATCGTGTTACACTGCTGCAGTCATTACACTTGGTTATCCTACCGTCAGGCGATTCCCCAGTCGGCCTGAGTTCCAAAGTCTTGGTCCGGCGTCTGTTGCTGTCGCCTCCTCCCTGACTGCAGTGCAACAGGGGTATATAAGATGCAGCCGATGCCATTTTCTTCAGTCTTTCTTGCCACGCGGTGCCTGAAGCAAAAGCAGTTCGCAAGTGCCGGTTGGCCGTCTCCTGAGATTTTCATTCCGAATCCAGAACCGAAGTCTTCTACAAAGCTAAGTACCCCGTTGGGGAAACTTTTTCTTGCCTCAGACCGATGTCAGTGAAAGTTAATGACTGTATTTCTTGTGGGAAGCAAATACCTCATAAGGATTTTCATTCCTATTGTATCCCATGCCTAGGCCCAGACCACAACGTCACTGGTTGTCTGTTTTGTGCTAGGTTTAACAAGCGCGCACTATTAAACGTCGGTTTGATTTTGCCCGACATTATTTTGGTAGAAAATTCAATTATTCCATGCCGTCGGAACGTCCGACAACCAGAATACACAAAAAGCGCAAAGACAAGGATAAGCATCCGAGGCCTAAAACTGACTAAGCCTCTTCTAGGCCAGTCGCTGGTTCTCCGGTTTTCAGCGAGGTGCCTTCACAGCCCCTGATGACCGCTTCTATAGAACCACAGGCCGCCTCTGACTCCCACGTGGAGATGGATGGGCCTACGGACACAAGTTGTTCAGCCTACCGAGACTAACCTTTCAGAGGGATCCTGGAGTAGCTGAGCAACCCACAGCTTCAGAGAGTGTCTTCAGACCTACTCAGTTAAGCATTAAACCCTCAGCTAAGTCTAAGCCTCCTTTAAAATCAAAGAAACACTGCCTTCTCCAGGACAGGCCTCCATACCTAAGAAACAAATGCTCAAAATGGCTGAAGACCTAATCACTCTGATCAGGGGTTCCCATCCCCCTCCTGATTAAAGGACTAGACAGGATACAGACTGACTCATCCGACCAGGTGTCCATCTCTTCTGATTCATCCTCAGATCTAGGATACTCTTTACCCCTTTATGAGGATTCTGATGCTAAGATATCAGTTCCGTCAGCCTCACCGCCTGAGGACTACTCCTTTGAGGAAACCCTACATACCATGAGGGAGCATTTCCACTGGGAAGGCCAGGATTACTCAGAATCCAAGAAAAGGCTCAGAGACTTCCTTTTATTACCTCAGCACAGACCCCTTGCTATTCCGCCAGTGTTAGATATTGTGGATGATGTGTATACTGAATCCAGCTTAAATCCTGATTCCTTACCTCCAGCCCCTGTTAAACCTGACAGGTACTATAGAGTCCCTGACTCACATATTTTCTGTATAAAAGCCCTGTAGCTGACCCTGAAACTATTTCTCAGGGACCCAAGGGAGTTGAGGCCTCATCAGCCAAGAATCCAGTCCCCTCTGACATATTCCAGAGCATTAGACAGATGGGGAAATAAAAGTATATACGTCTGCAACTTTAGCAATGATAGCCTTAAATTGCCAGTTTCACATGCTAAATTATCAGCAATTTTTACTGTCTCAGTTAAAACAGAAAATGCTTCCACAATCATATCCTCCTAATTTTAAAGAAATGCAGGATTTATTGCATGCAGCTGAACAAGTGGGAAAGCATACTTTGCAATGTGGTCTTGATTCTCTAGAGGCCTCCTGCAGAGCAGCAGTTACAGGCTCTGTCATTAGAAGACATGCTTGGTTAAAAGAACATACGTTACCAGATCATGCTAAAGCAAAATTATTGGATGCACCTTTGCAGCAGGATGTGTTATTTGGAGTTAAGGCAGAAGAGATATTAAAGAAAATGGAGGATAAGGCAAAATCTATGCAAACGGTGAATGATTTCTTACAGGTTCAGCCTCCTAGATTGAGCAGAAACTGGCCAACTAAGAATTGGTCCTTTCCAGTTAGACCTCAAAGGGGAAGATACAGACGTCCAAGAGGTAGAGGTCAAACACAAGGTCCTTATAGGCCTCGACAATGGGTTGCATCAGGCCAGAAAGAAGGGGAAGACAGGCCCCAACCATATTAAAAGCAGCTCCAATGACTTCCCACTACAGCTGCCAAACAAATCCCTCTTGGCAGCCCCCTTGGGAGGAAAACTGGCACTCTTCTACCACAATTGGCAAATGATCAAAGACAAATGGGTTCTCAACATTGTATTTCAAGGTTACAGGTTCCACTTTCACACTCTGCCAAGGTTAAAAGGAATGCCAAATCTGCCACAAAATCAATGGGCAGAGGCTCAAAAACAAATTACAGCACTCATGGACATGAGAGCTATTCAAAAGGTACCATCGCAGGGGCAAGGATTTTACTCAAGACTCTTTCTGGAACCAAGAAAGGACAAAGCCTGGAGGCCCATTCTGGATCTTTCATCTCTAAACACTTACCTGGATGTTCTGAAATTCAAAATGTTGACATTACAGCAGCAGCTTCCCATGCTGGGCAAGAAAGCTTGGCTCGTGACTTTGGACCTCAAGGAGGCATACCTGCATGTCCCTATCAGACAAAACTGCAGAAGATACCTCAGATTCTTAGCTGGTTCAATGCACTACCAATTCTCTGCACTGCCCTTTGGCTTATCTACTGTGCCCAGGGTCTTCACAAAGTGCCTGGCACCAGTAAATGCATTTTGCAGACAGGAATTCAAATTTATCCGTACCTGGACGACTGCCTGATTCAAGCAGAGAGCAAGGACATTCTGCTAAAGCATCTGGCGTTTGTAAAAAATTTACTAAGTTGCCTGGGGTACACAGTAAACGAAAAGAAATCAAAACTAGTGCCCTCGAGATTATATTCCTGGGTGCCAGCTTGAACGCAACGGCCCAGATGGCTTATCTCACGCCAGACAAGCAAAGACAACTGACTCAATACTTTCAATTGATGGCAACAAAGACCCAACTCCCTGCAAGAAAAATTCTGCAGGCCTTGGGTTACATGGCATCCTGCATACTACTAATTCCATTTGCCAAACTGCATATGAGGAAACTACAATGGTACCCAAAGAATGTATGGTCTCAACGCTGTCAAAGTTTGGAAACAGTTACATCACTAATCCATTGCCTTCAACAAGAGTTTCAGTGGTGGGCTCAAGCTTGTCACCTCAACAAGGAACAGCCTTTTACACAACCCACAGCCAGGCAAACACTGACAACAGATGCATCGGATTACGCCTGGGGAGCACACATGGCAGGCAAATGTATTCAGGGCACGTGGCCCGCAGAACAATGGCATCTTCACATCAATCAAAAAGAGATGCTAGCTGTACAAAATGCCTTTATAGCTTTCAAGGACCTGCTGCATCCAGGACAACTATTGATAGACAACACCACAGTTATGTGGTACATAAACAAGCAATAGGGCACTCACTCCTACCCCCTATGCAGACAAGCCATGACCTTGGGGAACACAACTATAAACCTTAAAGTTCTTCTGCAAGCACAATTCCTGCCAGGAGAGAAACGCACACTGGCAGACGACTTAAGCAGAAGCATCATGGATCCCCACGAATGGGTTTTGAATCCACAAATATTCAGAATAACACAGAAATGGTGGAGCCCGGACATAGATCTGTTTGCATCCCCAATAAACTGCCAGCTACAAAAATTCTGCACACGGAGTTACCATCCACATGCATGGAAAGTGGATGCTCTCTCATTCAGCTGGGAGAACCTACAAGTATATGCTTTCCCACCACTACTACTCCTGTCAAAGGTACTTATAAAAGCCAGGCAAGAAGAGCCAAAGATGATCCTGATTGCACCAGACTGGCCACGCCAGCACTGGTACCCAATCTTAAGGAGCTTAGCACAAGAACCACCCTGGATTTTGCCTCAAATCCCACATCTGCTGACTCAGCACAATCAAATACTACACAGCCAGCTAAAAACCTTAAACCTAGCTGCATGGAAAATTCCTTAGTCAAGCAAGCAATGCCTCTCTCCAAAGCTGTTATGGATGTCATTCTGGAGGCCAGAAGGCCAAGTACCAGGAAAGCCTATTCGGATAAATGGAAGAGATTCTGTGCCTGGAACCAAGCTCACAGCTTTGACCCTCTTGTCCAAAACATTCCTCAGATACTACAATACTTAACTATGATGCTGGACAAAGGCCTCTCCTTCTCGTCCATTAAGATCCACGCCTCTGCCATCTCTGCTCATTACAACACGGATCCACCAATTTTCTCTAATACTCTGTTAAAACAGTACCTCAGAGGGGCTAAAAACATAAGACCACCCTGTAGAGCTCCTACTCCAACTTGGGACCTCAACTTTGTGTTGGAAAAACTAACTTTACCTCCTTTTGAGCCAGCTAACACAGCAGAATTAAAATATATCTCTTTGAAAACTGCTCTACCCCTGGCAATAACATCAGCACGAAGAGTTTCAGAATTGCAGGCACTAATGGCAGTGGAACCTTTCCTCATTTTCCACCAGGACAGGGGGTCTTTAAGAACTAATCCTACGTTTATGCCAAAGGTGGTATCCAGTGTGGCTTTAAACCAAACTATTCACCTGCCAACTTGTTATCCTAAACCACAGAATAAAGGGGAGAGACTACTGCACTCTTTGGACTTTCACAGGCAGTTATGCTTCTACTTGGACAAAACCAAAGCTTTCAAAATCTGTTATTGGTAGCATAGGCTGCAGGAGCACAGGGAAAAGCCATTTCAAAACAGACTATATCAAAATGGATTGGACCTTGTGTACATTTCTGCTACACATACCATGGAAAACCTGTACTTAGCAGCATTAGATCTCACTCCACCAAGGCAACAGCCACTTCAACTGCCTACCTCAGGGGAGTACCTACCAAGGAGATTTTGGAAGCAGCAACTTGGAGTTCTGTACATACCTTCACCAAGCATTACCATTTGCCTCTATACTCTAAATCCAGAGCTGGCTTCGCCACTGCAGTGCTGCAGGGCCTTATAGCCACCCCTAATGCCTTATAGAACCAGCCACCCTACCTCAGCTTTGGGATTCTACCCAAGTGTAATGACTGCAGCAGTATAACACGAACATAGTACAGTTTTGTACCTACCATAAATGTAGATGTTCGAGTGTGTACACTGCTGCAGTCCAGGTTACCCTCCCTCCTTCCCCTCTTACTGGCCGATACGTACCTGTCTTATACCCTTACTACCTATGGGAAGTATTTGCTGGTAGCTGTAAGTTTTTTGCTTTCTTATGTATGTTTTATTAGCAACTGGAATTCTCTACCTATTTGGAGGCACCTGACATCCTGGGCAAGCAAAACTGAAGAAAATTGCGTTTGCTGCATCTTATATATCCCTGTCGCACTGATGTCAGGGAGGAGGCGACAGCAACCGATGCTGGACCAAGACTTTGGAATTCAGGCCGACTGGGGAATTGCCTGATGGCAGGATAACCCCAAGTGTAATGACTGCAGCAAGTGTATTCACTCGAACATCTACATTTATGGTAGGTACAAAACTGTACTTTTCCAAAGTAACACACTCCAATTGGATTTCTAGCTGTATAGCTTACGTTTACAACTCCGACCTTTACCCTTTAAGATCAAGGCTCATTCTACAAGATCTGTCTTATCCCTCTGCAGCCTTTCAAGCTAGGGTCCCACGTGATTGTGCAGCAGCAACTTGGGCTACCCCTCACACATTTATCACTCATTACAAATTGGACTTGACCTCCAGGGGTAGAGCAGCCTTTGGTTCCATGGTACTCAGGAGTATTTTTCCTTGAGCCACCCAATAATAAGGCGCTAGGAACGCTGTCCCATATGTACGAATGAAGGTGAGAGATGACTACAGAACATAAAAAAGTTACGTACTCACCATAATGTTCCATGTTTGTAGTCACTCGCCCTTCATTCAAACTCATTCATATGAACTCTCCCTCCTACCCCCATCCTAGAAGTACCTGGAGACAGGAAAATATTATTTTATGGAGACTTTTTAGTATTAGCTTCTTTCTGTATGTTACTATTTCTCCTAGTTAGCAGCAAACAAGATCTGGGGATTGTACTAGTGCACCATGGGTTACCTACCTAGCCACGAGCCAAGTAGAAGACTTCCAGCTTGTAAGTAGGCCGAGTCGGAGCAGAGGATCGGGTCCAATCCCATATGTAAGAATGAAGGGCTAGATGGACTACAAACATGGAACGTTATGTTGAGTACATAACTTTTTATCCAGATTCAAGGAAATTTGTAGTCCTGCTGTGCTCAGCCCTTATTAGACCAGTAATCAAGTACAGTGCACCATTTTGCATGTACTTAACCTAGGTACTTATAGCAGTTGGAGCAACCTCAGATGGTTCTCACAAAGAAAGTAGTGTGTAAACAACGTGAACTATGCAGATAGACTGAAAACCCTGTCCATTTATTCGGTCTCCTACTGACTAAAGGGGTGATCTATGCCTGACCTACAAAGTACACGCAAATGTAGCCCTGATGGAGCTGCTACACATCCGCAAGTCAGTCAGCACTAGAGTTACCAGATCTAAGGATCGAAGCTTGGTCAGAGACTCAAAACATGCTGGAGAGACTGATGTGTCTGAGATTGTCCCTTCTTTGGAAAAGGCTTCCTTTTCATATTTAGCAGAGCTCTTCCCTGGCCCTCTTCAAACACAGTTTGGTTCAATGGATGAGTAATCACAAATTCATTTCTGGGGTAGTGCCTATGTCCCTTATGGACAGGGACAGTCTGTGAAATAGTGCACAGGGGCAAATCCATGGTATCTTCTTGCCCTAGGGGCCATGTATTCGGTAAAAATCTGGTTATATTGGCTAGGCGTGTAAGGGCCCTTAATGCCATTAGCTTAGTATTCCCCTGTGAACCTTTTTTTTTATTCTTGATCAGTTGGGTGTGTGCTAGCTTACCGGAGAAAATTGTCTTAAAAAAATGCATTTCTAGTTTGGAAGAGGCAGCTAGTGACTTGAAAAGCTTAGAATGCAAAACAGTCCTAAGAGTTTGCAGTGACTAGTTGCATACATTACCAAAGGTGGATGTTCTTAGTCTCACATTGCTGCAGTCATAACCTGTGGGTAGTCCGCTGTCCTCGGTCGGCCCGAATACCAAAGTGTTAGGCTGGCGTCGGTCATGGTCGCTCAGATCTGACGTCAGTACACAGTAGTACTAAAGCGCATGACCGATGCCATATCCTCAGTCTTTCTTGCCGCATGGTCCGAAGCAGAAGCAGCGTTTGCAAGTGCCGTTCGGCGTCCTGAAATTTTCGTATTTCGAGTTTCAGACCGAAGACCAAGTTGGGCTAAGTACCCCGTTGGGGAATATTTTTTGTCTTTTCTTGTCTCAGTTAATACCGGATGTCAGAAAAAGTTTATTGTATTTCTTGTGGGAAACAGATACCTCATAGGGACTACCACTCTCTCTCTATTCCTTGCTTGGGGCCTGAGCACGACGTAGTCGGGTGTCGCTTTTGCGCTATATTTAATAAGCGCACCATTAAACGCAGGTTAGATTGTGCTAGGCTTGTTTTCGGTAAGCGGTGTAACTACAACATGCCGTCGGATCCTCCGACGCCCGCTACCGCAAAGAAGCGAAAAGATAAATCGTTAAAGTCTAAGCAGGATGAGTCGTCCGTTGCGGACGCCGGTTCTTTGGAAACTACGGTTGAATCTGTGGATCCAGCCGAGGTTTCAGCTGAATCACAGGGGGAACCTTTAATTTTACAGGAATTGGCCCCTCAGGAGTTAGGTCAGACCGAGGGGACTTCTCAAGTTTCTGTAGTTCCATTATTACAAAAGGTTATTAGGCCTTCTACTTCTGTCACTAAAGGCCCTACTAAAGCTAGACCTGGTCTTTCTGGCACAGGCATCAGCCCTAGTTCTTCGGGCTCTGTTCCTAAAAAACATATGCTGAAAATGGCAGAGGATTTGATTACTTTAATCAGGGGTTCTATGCCCCCTCCAGACAAGAGGCCTAGGGTGGAGGCAGATGTGGAGGGATTGGAGCATTCCTCAGATTACTCTGAGTCTTCAGCTGAGGACATTCAGGATTTTCCTCCCTATTCTGATTCGGATGCAGAGGATTCCTGTCCTTCTGCTTCTCCTCCAGAGGATTTTTCCTTTTCTGAAACCCTGCACTCCATGAGGGAGCATTTTAAGTGGGAAGGTCAGGATTTTTCAGATTCTCGTAAGAGGCCTTGGGAATTTTTGTTTTTGCCACAACATAGACCTTTGGCTATTCCCCCTGTTTTAGATGTTGTTCAGGATGTTTTTTCTGAAGCTTCCCTTAATCCTGATTCTTTACCCCCCTGCTCCTGTCAAGCCAGACAGGTGTTAGAGTTCCAGAGGCTCATAAATATTTGTATAAGAGTCCTAGAGCTGACCCAGAAACTATTAGTCAAGGACCTAAGGGTGTCAGGGCTTCTGTAGTTAAGAATCCAGTACCTCTGGATAAAGATTCTAGGGCTTTGGATAGGTGGGGTAAAAAAGTGTATACCTCCTCCACGCTAGCTATGAGGGCTTTAAATTGCCAGTTTCATATGCTGAAGTATCAGAACTTTCTGCTTAGTCAGTTGAAATCTAAGGTAGATGCTTTAGCTGAGGGTATAGAGTGTAAGGAATTGCAGGACTTAGTTCATGCCTCTGATCAGGTTGGTAAGCATTCCTTGCAGTGTGGCTTTGATGCTCTTCAGGCTTCTTCCAGGGTGGCTGCCACTGGTTCAGTTATTCGTAAGGCATGCCTGGCTTAAGGATCAAAATTTGTCAGAGCATGTTAAAGCTCGAATTTTGGATGCTCCTCTTCAATCTGAAGTTCTTTTTGGTTCTCCTGTGGAGTCAGTTTTGAAAAAAATGGAAGACAAAGCTAAGTCCATGCAGACGGTTAAGGAATTTTTACAAGTGCAGCCCCCTAAGTTTAGCAGAAATTGGCCTGCAAAAGGATGGTCTTACTCTTCTTCCGATTTTCAGTCCAAGGGCAGGTCTAGACGTGGTAGGGGCAGAGCTCATGCTCAGGGTTCTTTCAGACCTAGGACTTGGAGTTCTCCTGCACAATCTTCTGGTGAGGGTAGGGGTCAGCCTTTTCGTAAACAGACCCAATGACCTGTATCTCCAGCTGCCAGATTCTTCCTGTCTGGCAGCTCCTCTAAAATTGGCTTTTGGTCACCCAGGACAAATGGGTGTTGGACATTATAAATCAAGGCTACAAGTTTTATTTTCACACCTTGCCTCCTTTCAAAGGCATGCCAGATGTACCTCCTCAGCAAAGGCTGGAGGCTCACAAACAGATTTCTTTACTTTTACAAATGGGGGCTATCCAGGTGGTACCTCCGTCAGAAGTAGGCCTAGGATTTTATTCTCACCTATTCCTTGTACCAAAGAAGGGAAACACTTGGAGGCCAATTCTGGATTTGTCCATTCTCAATACATACCTAGACATTCCAAAGTTCAAGATGTTAACTTTACAGCAACTTCTGCCTCTGCTAGGCAAAGATCACTGGATGGTAACTCTGGATCTCAAAGAAGCTTATCTTCACATTCCTATCAGGCCCAGCTGCAGGAGATTACTGCGTTTTCGGGCTGGTACTTTTCATTATCAGTTCTCTGCATTGCCCTTTGGCTTATCTACTGCGCCCAGGGTGTTCACAAAGGTCCTGGCTGCTGTGATAGCCTTCTTAAGACTAAGAGGAATTCAAATTTACCCTTATCTGGACGATTGCCTGATTCTTGCTCAAGACAAAGTCAAGTTACTTCAACATCTACAGTATGTAATGGCAGTTTTAAGGTGCCTAGGGTATTCTGTGAATGAAACAAAGTCCAGTCTAGTACCCTCTCAGGACATGTGCTTTCTGGGTGTGAGACTGAATACAGCCTCTGAGATGGCCTTTTTGACCCCGGACAAACAAAGAAATCTTCACCTATACTTCCAGCAATTATCCCTAATGTCCAGGCTGACTGCAAGGACAGTCCTTCAAGCCTTGGGGTTCATGGCATCTTGTATTCTGGTACTTCCCAATGCCAAACTGCATATGAGGAAGCTACAATGGTATCTCAAAAGTGTATGGACTCAACACTGCCACGATTTGGACACTGTCATTCAGATAATACCTTGCATCCAGAAGGAATTCTTGTGGTGGGCTCAGGAATGTCACCTAAACAAGGGACTCTCTGTGACCCGACCAGAGGCGAGTCAGATCTTAACGACGGATGCCTCAGACTTGGCTTGGGGAGCACACTTCAATGGGAAATGGATTCAAGACACGTGGCCTCCCAGACTACAGCATTTGCATATCAACATGAAGGAGATGTTAGCAGTCCAATTTGCCCTGATGGCTTTCAAGGATCTACTTCTACCGGGACAGGTGTTGATTCAAACAGACAACAGTCATGTGGTACATCAACAAGCAGGGGGGAACCCATTCGTGCCCTCTTTGCAGACAAGCTATGATTTTGTGGGAGACTGCTCTGAGTTTGCACATCACTCTTCAAGCACGGTTTCTGCCAGGAGCACAGAACTCCTTAGCAGATGTTTTGAGCAGACAAATTGTGGATCCCCACGAGTGGAAATTGAATCCTCATGTATTCCAACAGTTGACAGTGGCTTGGGGAACTCCAGACATAGATCTGTTCGCTTCTCCACTAAATTTCCAACTGCCAAAATTTTGCACAAAGATGTTTCACCCAAAAGCTTGGAAAGTGGATGCTCTATCTTTCAGTTGGAACAACCTTCACGTCTATGCTTTCCCTCCTCTGCCTCTCCTTCCCAAGGTACTCTTGAAAGTCAGACAGGACAAGCCTTGCATGATTCTAATAGCACCAGATTGGCCACGTCAGCACTGGTATCCTCTGCTGAGGAGTTTAGTACAGGAGCCTCCTTGGCCTTTGCCACCAACTCCACACCTTTTGTCCCAGGCAAGCAATCATTTTCTCAATGTCAGGGTACAGTCCCTGCATCTGACGGCCTGGCATATTCTGTTTTAGACCCTGGGGGGTCGCAGCTTCCTCAAGTTTTGAATGTCATTTTGGAAGCCAGACGACCTAGTACTAGAAAAGTTTATGCTGATAAATGGAGGAGATTTTTTCTTTGGAGCACAGCAAAGAACTTTGATGTTTCAGTGCCTAATTTGAGTTTTACTCTACAGTATCTTACTGAATTATTGGACAAGGGTTTGTCTTTCTCATCCGTGAAAGTTCATGCTGCAGCCATTTCTGCTCACTATGATAGTGACCCTCCATTATTTTCTCACCCTTTGTTTAAACAATTTCTTAGAGGGGCAAAAAACATAAGACCCCCACGTAGAGCTCCTACTCCTTCCTGGGATCTCAATTTTGTGTTGGAAAAGCTTACTTTACCTCCTTTTGAACCTGCAGCTACATCTGAGTTGAAGTTTTGTCTTGAAGACTGCTTTTTGTTGGCCATTACGTCTGCTAGGAGGGTATCTGAATTACAGGCTCTCATGGCAGTTGAACCCTTCCTGATATTCCATAAGGATAGGGTGTCCTTGCGTACTAACCCTACTTTTATGCCTAAAGTTATTTCTAATGTGGCCTTAAACCAGTCTATTCATTTGCCTACTTTTTATGCTGATCCCCAAAATAAAGGGGAAAAAGTCTTGCATTCTTTGGATATTCACAGGCAGTTACGCTATTATTTGAGCAGAACTAGAGAGTTCAGGCAGACTCAACAGTTATTTCTTTTGCTTTGGGTTCACAAGGGAAAGCTGTTTCAAAGCAAACTATTTCTAAGTGGATTGGCCATTGTATTGCTTTTTGTTATTCTCATCATGGAAAAGATGTTCCGGCTGGGATCAAACCTCATTCCACTAGGGCTACTGCCACATCTACTGCCTTTTTAAGGGGGGTAGCTACTAAGGATATTTTGGAGGCAGCTACTTGGAGTTCAGTGCACACTTTTACTAAACATTACCATCTCCCTCTTTATTCCAAGTCTAGGGCTGGGTTTGCCACTGCAGTATTGCAGGGCATGTTAGCAGCTCCTAATGCTTTTTAGTTTTGCCAGCCTCCCTTCACCTTTGCTTTGGGATTCTACCCACAGGTTATGACTGCAGCAATGTGAGACGAAGAACACATTGAAGAAAACATATGATTGTGACCCTCCATTATTTTCTCACCCTTTGTTTAAACAATTTCTTAGAGGGGCAAAGAACATAAGACCCCCACGTAGAGCTCCTACTCCTTCCTGGGATCTCAATTTTGTGTACCTACCATAAATGTAGATGTTCGAGGATCCACATTGCTGCAGTCCAATTTTCCCTCCCTCCTTCCCCTCTATAGTTTGGGGTTGCTGTGTTTCTTTTGGGATAATTATTATTTTCTCTATGTTGGTTGTTGGGTATTTTCTATTTTTGGCTATGGCCTTTCCTTTTTAGGCCTTCTGACATCTGGGGCAAGAAAGACTGAGGATATGGCGTCGGTCATGCGCTTTAGTACTACTGCGTACTGACGTCAGATCTGAGCGACCATGACCGACGCCAGCCTAACACTTTGGTATTCGGGCCGACCGAGGACAGCGGACTACCCACAGGTTATGACTGCAGCGATGTGGATCCTCTAACATCTACATTAATGGTAGGTACAAAACTATACTTTTCACTGCTCATCAGTCTGTTAATGGTTAAGTATGCGGCTTTACATAAGTTTGAGTAGGTTGTTGGAGAACTCCAGATATTTAGTGGAGCAGTGTCTAGCGTATGCAGTACAGCAAATGCATAGTTGAGTTTAGTCACCAGGGGTAAGCTATTGTCAAAGCCCCGGGGCGATGCATGAAGAATGTTTCCTTATCATTAAGGAAGGATTAACTTTTTCTAATACAGTCACTTGGTGAGAGAGAGCAGGTGGTGTATAATGAAATGACAGTGGGGTAGGGAACTGTTATGTTCTTGGAATGTGCAGTTATTAGAGGAGGAGAAGCATATGTTGTATAGCACTGTTGTAGTAGCCTTCACTTTAGGGATCTTCTGCCAAGGTTAGTCCAATATCTGGCCAGTATACCGAAGCCTTTAGATCTTTTATGTGCCATACTTCACACACATGCTCACCATACAGAATGTAGGGCATAAAGTGACATATAGGCAGTTACCCAGAACTTCTTTGCCACCAGTCTGAACATCATCTCTTTTGTCTGAATGACCTTTGCTATTCTGAATACCTAGCCATCAGATAAATGGGCCCGTTGGGGTCTTTTTTTCTTTTTACTGTTGGTCTTGTTTTCCTTTGGAATTCGTGTCATCCAAGAAGGGAAAATGTCAGTGAGGGAGGCAGATTCCCCATAAGGGTCGTCAATGTCCTTTTTTTTCTCTCCTTTTTTCCTCATGCTTTCCATGACCATATCTTCTGTAGTATTTATAAGGCATTTGTGCCTGAGACTCTCGAACCCAGTTGTCCTCCCTGGCCATCTGTCTGAAGAATCAGAGGCTTAAACAGTGAGCCCAGAGTAGCATGGCAGAATCGATTAACCCTGAGGTACTTCCATTAAGCAAGAAGGCGGCCAAGAAATCTTGACTAGATTCTATGGCTGTCCAGCTTCCACCGGATATTTCTAGAAGTGGGTGATAGCTCTGTAGGTAGTCAGCTGTTGACTTTGGATTCCTCTGCCATGACATTGGGATGGCTGGCATGGATCCTTCCTTTTGCGCATCCTTTGAGGTTTTGCAGGTGTGTGGTCCAGACATTGGGGGGAACTCCATTTGATTATCTCAGAGGGCTCTGGAGGGATTTTGCAGATTCTGATCAAGGATGAGGTTTCAGCTGCTCTTATTGAATCCCATCAAGGTTTGGTACCTTTGGTGTTAGGATTGATGTCCCTACCAAGACAAAAAACATAATAAACCCATTCATCTGTACATCCTAAGGGACCCCTCATGGGAATGGCAGGAATTCATTCAGGGCTTATTTAATGGCCCTGAAACCTCCCCAAGGGGTTTCTGTCACTGCTCCCCCTTGGATTTTAACTCCTTCCAAAAAGCCAAGGGAACCGGATTCCTTGGATGAAAATTTGAACTCTGAAGGGTCCCTTGTCTTGCTCTTCCTGTGTGCTTTCTCCTTTGGCTTATGGCTGTAATAAAGAGGAGTCCATTAGCCCTGAGTATCCTTTGGAGGAGTTGTCTTTTGGAGACTTGGTAGCCAATATTGTAGAATATTTTAAGTGGGATTCTTTGGTGTCCAATTTCCAGAAAGTAATACAAGTTGCTTCAGGCGGACACTCCTTAACCTTCCGCAGTACCTCGTATGTTGAATGCTTTGTGGGGCATCTTTTATAGCTGCCTCTGCGACTCCTGATTTCCAGCCCCCTGGGTTTCCTCAACTTCCACTAGAGCAGCTTCCTCATTTTTTTCTCAGAGGTTCTTGGGTCCTTGGTGGACCAGGGAACTCTTCAGCTTGTCCCTCCCTCCTTCCCAAATGGGAAAGGGATTTTACAGTAAAATGTTCCTGATTCCTCAAAAGGAGGGCATTTGGAGAGCTATTTTGGATCTCTCCTTGCTCACCACCTTTGTTAAGTTTCCTTTTCAGATTTTTTTCTCTTCTAATCCTGTTTCCTGTCTTCCTGCCCCAGGTGTTTCTGATGTTCTTTGATTTGAAAGGTGCTCCATTTCATATTCCTATTCACCTTCTTTTTCAGGAAATGTTAAGTTTTTTTTTCTCATTTTCAATTCTTTGCTTTGCCCCTTGGCCTCTCTATTACCCCAAAGGTGTTCACAAAACACCTAGTTCCTGTGATTCCCTTTTGCAGTTTCCAAAGCATTCACATTTTTCCTTTAGATAGGTTGATTCAGGCACCTTCTCTCAGTTGCCTATTAGGCTGGAGTTCACCTCCTCTCTCCTTCAAAGTCTGAGGTTCACTGTCAACTTTCAAAAGTCTGTCCTGACTAGGTCAGAATCATGTACACCCAGGCTGCAGGATTCGGCAGTGTCAATGTTTGCCTTTCTTCCACCTCCACAGGCTGTTTTTTCCTTGACAGCTTTCTTTTCAGTCTCCATCCTCTGCCTGCTTTTTCAGCCAGAGAGTTTGTGTGCCCTAGGATTCATGATCTGTTAAGTTCCAGTAATGCTTGCCGAACTGTGTATGTGGAAGCTTCAGTGGTACCTCAAGTCAGTTTGGCTTCAGCATTGCCACCGTCTGGATTTCAGAGTGGCTCTCCTTCCTTATCTCAAGTGGGAATTAGAGTGGTGGATTGAGCAGCTTACCCTCAACCCAGGCTTGCCCTTTCAGCCTCTGGTTCCTTCTCAAGAACTGTTCACAGATGCCTCAGACATAGGGGTGGGAAGCTTCTTTGATCATCTGAAAGTTCAACATATCTGGTCCCTCAATTAGAGCTTGTATCAACATCAAAGCAATGAGAGCTCTGGTTCTGTCCCTTCAGGCTTTTCACCCCCCCGCCCATGTTCTGTCATGCCCCCTGAAGGTTTACACAGACAATACCATGAGGTGCTATGTTAAGCAGGGGGCACAAAGTCTTACTTTCATTGCAGGCTGGCTCTTCAGGCCTCTGATCTGGCCATCCGTTATCGGTTAACTCTTCAGGCAGTGTATATTTCTTCAGAGCACTATCTAGTGGTAGACTCTAGCATGTCCAAAACACAGGCTCATGAATTGATGCTTCACCAGGGATGTGTTTTGGATGTAGTCCATTGGTGGGGTATTCCTCAGGTAGATATTTTGTCTCCACTCTGAACAGACCACTCCCTGTCTACTGTTCCAGAGTGCCATGCCATGTGGCATGGAAGACTAACACCCTTTTCCTTGAAAGAGGATGTTTCTCTGCTTTTCCTTCTCTTTCACAAGTACTGCATAAGATTGAGCTGGACTCCCCAAAAATCCTGATAGTGACTTTGTTTTGGCCAAGACAGCACTGGTTCCACCTCATATTTGGCCAGGGGCAATCATCACGTTACCTCACCAGTTGGACCTCATCACACAGGACAAGGGGGTCCTCTATCCTCACTTGTCCACTCAACTGACACTGTGGGTTATAGAGTTGATCTCTCTTTAGGCACTCTCTTTGAGAATGTGCTCAGGGTTTTACAGGAGGCAAGATAGCCTACAACCAGGAAGTCTTGTGTGTAAATGGAAAAGCTTTTCTGTTTGGTGCCATGCTCATAGGCAGAGCACTTTTTCGCAGTGGTCCCTTTGGTTCTCTCCTGTTAGTTTCTCCATCTGGCTTGGCATATTCTTCTGTAAAGGCACGCTTGTCAGCTGTTACTGCCTGTTTGCCCTTGAATCCTCCTTTGGCTTCTTGTTTTAAAGTCAAACAGTTCCTTAAAGGTGTCCTGCACCTTAGGCCTCCAAGGAAGCCTTCCTCCTTGGGACCTAAATTTTTTTTGGAAAAATTGATCCTGGCTCAGTTTTGCAGTTTCAGCTTCTCTGCAACACTGCACCTGAAAGGCCGCCTTATTGCTTGCTCTTACTTTAGCTCAGTGTTAGAGCTTCAGGCCGTTATGGCCATTCCTCCTTTTATTTTTACAGGACAGGATGTCCCTTCATACTAATCGTTTTTATGCTCAAGGTTGTTAGAGTTGTCCTTGAATTAAGCCATGTAACTCGCTTCCTTCATTTCCCTTTTCTTTTCCTCCGTCTGCAAGTGAGAGGTTCCTGCATACCTTGGATTTGTGCAGACATCTCTGGTATTTGCTTAAAATTAAGGCCATTCATAAGTCTGACCAGATTTGTTTCTTTATATCCCAGTACTTTTGGTTGGCTGTTTCTAAGGAAACCATCTCCACGTGGATATCGAAGGCCATTTCCTTTTGTTATACTATTCATGGCAAGTGCCTCTCTACTTCTGTTAAAGACTTTGCCACTTTTTTTCTTTTCATGACAAATGTCAATCTTCTATTGGAGCTCAGTCTATTAGGGCTTTGTTGCTCTTGTTGTCTTCAAGGTGTTGGATGCCAGTTCCATCTGTGAAGGTGGTACTTGGTCTTCAGTGCATACCTGTACTAAGCAGCATAAATTGGATATGGTTTCTAGGGCCAGAGCAGGTTTTACTGGAGCCATTCTACATGGGTTTTTTGAGGGCTCTTCCCAGGCTTCCAGACCTTTTGTACTTTTCCCTACTTTGAAGAATACTGCAACAATGATATAGGAAGTGGTGCAGTTGTGTAAAATCTTACTGTAACAGTAGATGCCTTTCTCTTTACTGTTGCAGTATTTGCTTCCTCCCTCTAACCCCTTTTTTCTGTTGGATTTTGTTTTCGTATTCCCCTTCTGGCCGAGGGTCTCCTTTATTCCATCTGCATTTTCTCTTCCTTGGTGTGCATACCCTTATTTTGTCCTGTGAAGACTTTTCTCTTCTGGGGCAATTCATTTCTGGGTAACTGCATTTGTACACTTTTATGCCTTGTGTCATGTACTGGCGAAGCATGTGTGACAAATGATTGTGAAGAATACTGCAGCAGTGATGAGAAGGACATCTGTTAAGATTTTATACAACTGTACTTTTCAGTGGTACAGAGTTTGATTTCTTCAACCCTTTCCCTACTGTGTGACGTTGAGCAAGTCACTTAACTGACATTGTTCCTAGGTCACTCCTGAAAAGGGACACTGTCCAATGGGTCTACCTGGTTACAAGTGGGTGTTACTAATTTTTTTATTACAAGTACTATTGTTTCTCATATTTGCTAAAGTGAAGGAACAGAGAACACACTGACTTTAAATACTTGAGAGTGTTTGGGGCTGCCTGATTTCAAGAAAATATGACTGCATTAAACGTGAAACAAAAGTTGAGGTTTGGAAGATGCCTGCATGGGGTGAGTAAAGTGTGAGGTTTAGAAGGAAAAAACTCTGGGCTAAATTGGTTACTTGCAGATGTTGGAACTAAGGGGGCTGTTGGGGGGGGGGGGCAGAGAGACTTCACCTGCTTAGAATGGAGGAAGTACGAGACCATTGGAGGAAAGTTATGCAAAGGTGGAGAGACAGAATGAGATGGAGATGTGGAATGGCTTGTATGGGGACTGGGCTTTGTACAGAAGTAGCAGTTTGAGCCAATGAAATCTACTTTGCCGACACTTAAGGGCCTACAAAAAATGTCAGGAAGTTGTGTAAGGGCTTAAGATGCAGAAAGGATGGTCATAAATGGTTAAGGGGGGGTAGCTGTCAGTTGGAGCAAGAGATTTTCATTTAGACTGTTAAAACTTCATGGGTTAAAGAGGGAGAGGTTCAGGAGTGTGAAGATGCCCATTTGATGACCTGTATTGGTTGGCACACAGTAGGCAATGTAAATATGGTGGGAGTCATCTGAGAAGAGGCTTTGGTCAGTGACTGAGAGAGAAGGTATAGAACTTTCTTTGGAGGGGAATGATTTTGTACTGGCAGGGAAGTGGCATATGTGTATGCTTGGCAGGAAAGTGTCTACTCTGTATGGATTAGTCGGTCTGCAAGAGTGGTTTAGGGAGAAAAGAGTAGGACTAGTGACTGGGCTGGATCAAACAGGGGCATTAAAAGGAACAAGTATGATGGTGCAAGCCTAGCAGAGAGCATAGGTTAGATAAAGAAATTTTGGTGAGGGGAGTAGGGGACAAGAAGCGAGATATGAGTTACTGGAGAAGTGGGTGTTTGGAGGAGGGAGCAGGGGAGAGGTGGAGGGATAATGACAGGGTTTTGGATACAGAGAGTGCAGAAGCAAGAGGGTCTTGTAAAAGATGTTTATAATAGGGTTTATACAAGTACATGTGAAGTATTAGTAACTAGTAGATGTTCTTCGTGTTTCACTGTTGCAGTCATCACACTTGGGTTATCTGCCTGCAGGTAGCCCTCAGTAGGCCCGAATACCAGTGTCTTGGGATTTCTGCGTCCGATGCTGTTGCTTCTTCCATGACGTCAGGTCATCAGGGGTATAAAACATGCAGCCGACGCCATTTCATCTGCATTTCTTGCCGAGCGGAGCCTGAAGCAGAAGCAGTTCGCCAGTCAGCCGCTACCTGAAATTTTCGTTATCAGAGTTTCAGACCTGAAGTCTTCTAAAGCTAAGTACCCCGTTGGGGATCCTTTTTTCTTGCTCTAGCCAATGTCAGAAAAAATTAGTAATTGTATTGCCTCTGGAAAGCAAATACCTCAGAGATTTTCTTTCTTACTGCGTCACCTGTTTAGGTCCAGACCAATGACGTTCCTCGCTGCTGGTTTTGTGACCTGTTCAACGCCCGAGCTATTTTTCATTGGGTATCTTTTTCACTAAATTCTTTCGCTCTCATTCTCCGTATTCCAAAATTGCTTCGATAAGCCATCCGACTACAGATCTAACAGAGACAGACCGCATAGGTCCAAAGCTGCTGACGACACTTGCATTAAGCTAGTCGCCAGTCCGCTGGTACTCTGAGGCGCTTTCGCAGCCCCTGATACCTGCTAATACAGATTCACAGGCCTCTACTGAGACCCGTTTGGAGTTCGGTATGCAGCGAGATGCTTCAACTATGGAACCTGCGGATGTCTCTACCTTGGATGGGTCCGGAGCCGCTGTGCAGGCACCAGCTTCTGACGGTGTATTCAGACCTTCCGATGTTCATATTAAATGGACTGCTTCGTTTCAGACTAAAACTACCGAATTTCTCAGGCCCAGAATTTGCACTATGCCTAGGAAACAGACGAACAAAGCGCATTGTCAAGCTCCCTTACCTCAGAAACAAATGCATAGAATGGCCGATGACCTTATTACTTTAATTAGGGGAAGCCAGCCTTCCCACTCTAAAAGACAAAATTTATTTTCCTTCTTAAATACCCTTATCTACCTATGAGGATTCTGATGCAGAGGATTCCATTCTCTCTGCCTCCCCACCAGAGAATTTTTCTTTCGGTGAAACCCTGCATACCCTTAGAGAGCATTTCTGCTGGGAGTGCCAGGACTATCCACAGTCCAAAAAGAGACTCGGAATTTATAAACTTGCCTCAGCACAGGCCTCTAGCTATCCCTCATGTTCTGGAAATTGTAGACTGTCTTCATGGAATCCACTCTTACCCCTGATACTTTGCCACCAGCTCCTAGAAAACCTGACAGGTACTACAGAGTACATCGCTCTCACAAATTTCTATTTAAGAATCCTACTGCGGATCCAGAGACCATTTCCCAGGGACCTAAAAAGGCATTAAGGCTACTACAGCCAAAAACCCTACCCCTTCGGACAGGGATTTTAGGGTTTTAGACAGATGGGGAAAGACTGCATACACCTCTGCTACTCTTGCCATCAAGCTTTAAATTGTCATTTTCACATGTTGAAGTACCAACAACATATTATGGAACTAATTAAACAAAAAAATGTTTTCCTGCTTGTGCAAAACACAAAGATTTACAAGAGTTTAATGCATTCTGCAAACGAAGTTGGAAAACCTCCTTTGCAGTGTGGTTTTTGAGGCTTTAGAAGCATTTTGCAGGGCTGCTGTCACGGGGTCTCCTCTTAGAAGGCATGCTTGGCTAAAGGAACAAATCTTGCCAGACCATGTCAAAGCAAAATTAGTAGCTGCTCCATTAAACCAAGACGTTTGTCACTAAAGCAGAAGTTGTTCTTAAAAAGATGGAGGGAAAAGCTAAATCTATGCAGACTGTTAAAGCTTTACTGCAGGTATAGCCACCTAGATTCGGTAGGCATTGGCCTTCAAAAAGCTAGTCCTTTCCAGTCCTTCCCAGACCTTCAGTCCAAACCCAGGGACAGCAGACCACTAAGACTACAGTCTCATGCACATATCTAAACAGTAAAGTGCTCCCACCTGAAAAGCAAGGGAGTGGTAAGCCACCATCCTATGGAAAAAGTTCACAATGTCTTGTCCTACATACCTCCTAGCCTTGCCCAAGTACTTACACCCCTAGGAGGAAAACCCGCTCTGCATGCAAAAAACTGGGAGTACATTACCCAGGACAGATGGTTCTTAAACATTGTATCCCAGGGATACAGATTCTTCCACTCACTGCCAACCCCAAGTGGATTGCCAGCCCTCCCCCCAAACCAATGGGCAGAGGCCCAAAAGCAAGTACTTTCTGTTCTCACTATCAAGGCTATTCAACCTGTTCCAACAGAGCAAAGGGGACAGGGTTTCTACACCAGACTTTCTGGTGCCCAGAAAGGAAGACTCTTGGCGTCCTATCCTGGATCTCTCAGTTCTCAACACCTTCCTGGTTGTTCGAAAATTCAAAATGCTTACTCTCCAACAGCTGCTTCCTATGCTAGCCAAGGACTCCTGGCTGGTCACCCTAAACTTAAAAGAAGCTTATCTGCACATCTCCATGTGAGAGTCTTGAAGGAAATATCTTTGATGTTCTTCGTCTTCCCTTGCTGCAGTCCTGACAATTGGGTATAGTCCGCGTCCCAGTCGGCCCGAATACCAGAGTATGGGTCAAGGCTGGCGGTCACATGGCTGGCGTCAGAGCGTCAAGGGGGGGTATATCGACCCGGCGTCATTTCCTCAGTCTTTTTGCGCATGGTCCGATGCAGAAGCAATTTTGCGAGTGCAGGTTGGCGTTCTGAGATTTTCAACATTTTGGTTTTTCTTGCCTCAGTATTTAACCGGATGTCAGAAAAAGTGAATAACTGTATTTCTTGTGGGAAGCAGATACGCATAGGGATTATCATACATTGTGTATACCTTGTTTAGGGCCTGAGCACGGCGTTGTTGGTTGCCGCTCTTGTGCTAGATTTAACAAGCACTATTAAGAGGAGGCTTGATTGTGCTAGGTTAGTGTTTGGGAAGCGCGTTATTACACTATGCCGTCGGATGCTCCGGCGCCTGCTTCATCTAAGAAGCGCAAGGACAAAACAGTGAAGTCTAGGGGTGAGGAACGGCAGTCCCGGACGTCGGTCCTTTAGAAGGCTCAGGAGAGCCAGAGGTTTTGCCAGGAGTCTCTATGGAGTCTCAGGCTGATACTTTACTGTTACAGGATGTGCCCTCTCAGGAGGTAGGCCAGGCTGAGGCGCCTTCTCAGGTGTTCTTCCCTCTCTTCCCAAGGTAGTTAGGGCCTCTCAGAGGAAGGCCAAGTTCAGTCTGTAGGGGCTTCTCCTAGCATTTCGGCTCTGTGCCTAAGAAACATATGCTTAAAATGGCAGAAGATTTGATTACTCTGATTAGAGGTTCTATGCCCCCACCTGATAAGAGGCCTAGGGTGGAACAGGAGTTTGATAGTTTTGAACAGTGTTCACAGGCTTCTGAGTCTTCTGTGGAAGACTTGCAAGAGTTTCCTACTTATTCTGATTCTGATGTGGATGATTCCTCCTTCAGCTTCTCCTCCTGAGGATTTTTCATTTTCAGAGACTCTTCACTCCATGAGGGAGCACTTTAAATGGGAAGGCCAAGATTACTCTGACTCCAGAAAAAGGCTTAGGGAATTCTTGTTTTGCCCCAGCATAGGCCCTTGGCTATTCCTCCTGTGTTGAATGTGGTGGAGGATGTTTTTGCTGAGGCTTCTCTGAACCCTGATTCTTTGCCTCCTGCTCCTGTTAAGCCTGATAGGTATTATAGGGTGCCCGAAGCTCATAAGTATTTGTTTAAGAGTCCCAGGGGCTACCCAGAAACTGTTTCTCAGGGGCCTAAAGGTGTTAAAGCTTCTGTGGTTAAAAATCCTGTACCCTCTGATAAGGAGGCAAGGGCTTTGGATAGGTGGGGTAAGAAAGTATATACTTCTTCCACTCTAGCCATGAGGGCGTTGAATTGTCAGTTTCATATGCTGAAATATCAGAATTATCTCCTTTCACAATTGAAATCTAAGGTGGATGCTTTGGCGGAAGGTATTGAGTGTAAAGAATTGCTGGATTTGGTTCATGTGTCTGAACAAGTGGGTAAGCATTCTTTGCAGTGTGGTTTTGATGCTGTTCAGGCCTCTCGAGGGTGGCTGCTACTAGTACTGTTCTTAGCAGACATGCATGGTTGAAGGATCAGAATTTGGCTGAGCATGTTAAGGCCAGGATTTTGGATGCTCCTTTACAGTCTGATGTGTTGTTTGGACCTGTGGAAGCAGTTTTAAAGAAAATGGAGGACAAAGCTAAGTCTATGCAGACTGTTAAAGATTTTGCAGGTGCAGCCTCCAAGTTTAGTAGAAATTGGCCTGCTAAGGGGTGGACATATCCTGCTTATGGTTCCCAGTCTAGGGGTAGGTCTAGGCGTGGTAGGGGCAGGCTCAAGGTTAGTTTAGGCCTAGATCAGACAGTTCACCTGTTCAGACTTCTGGTGAGGGCAGGGGTCAGTCCTTGCAGAACCAATGACCTGCCTTTTCAGCTGCCAGTGGACTCTCGGCAGCTCCTTGGGAGGAAGATTGTCTCTTTTCAAAGAAAATTGGGATTTAATCACTCAAGACAGATGGGTGCTGGATATCATTCATCACGGGTACAGATTTTATTTCCACACAATGCCCTCTTTCAAAGGCTTGCCAGATGTTCCTCCTCCACAAAGAAAAGAGGCTCACAAACAAGTTTCTCAGTTACTCCAGATAGGGGCTATTCAGCCAGTCCCTGTATCTGAAAGGGCCTTCCGATTTTATTCTCCCCTCTTCCTAGTACCAAAGAAGGGGAACACGTGGAGACCAATTTTGGATTTATCTATCCTCAACACTTATCTGGACATTCCCAAGTTCAAGATGTTGCGGTTACAGCAACTGTTACCTCGGCTGGGCAAGGATCACTGGATGGTAACTTTGGATCTCAAGGAAGCTTACCTTCATGTGCCCATAAGGCTAAGTTGCAGAAAGTATCTGCGGTTTCGAACTGGAGATTTTCATTATCAGTTCTCTGCGCCTTTGGCTTATCTACTGCCCAGAGTATTGACAAAGGTACTGGCTCCAGTGAAAGGTTACTACAGGCTGCAAGGCAATCAAATTTATCCTTACTTGGGCGTCTGCCTAATTCTGGCTCAAGAAAAGGAACACCTTCTACAGCATCTGGAATATGTCATAGCAGTGCTAAGGTGCCTAGGGTATTCTGTGAAGAAATAAAGTCCAGTCTAGTACCCTCTCAAGACATGTGCTTTCTGGGTGTGAGACTGAATACAGCAGCCCAGATGGCCTTTTAACCCCGGACAAACAAAAGAGTCTGTCACTTTACTTCCATCAACTATCTCATCAGTCCGTGCTGACTGCAAGGACAGTCCTTCAAGCATTAGGGTTCATGGCATCTTGTATTCTGGTGCTTCCCATGCCAAACTGCATATGAGGAAGCTGCAATGGTATCTCAAAATGTATGGACACAGCACTGCCAAGATTTGGACACTGTCATTCAAATAATACCTTGCCTTCAAAAGGTATTCTTGTGGTGGGCTCAGGAATCACCTAAACAAGGGACTCTCTGTGACCAGTCAGATTTTAACGACAGATGCCGGACACTGCTTGGGGAGCTCATCTAAATGGAAAGTGGATACAAGACAAGTGGCCTGCCTGACTACAGCATCTACATATCAACATGAAGGAGATGTTAGCAGTCCAGTTTGCATTAATGGCGTTCAAGGCATTACTGGTGTTGATTCTGACAGACAACACAACAGTCATGAGGAACATCAACAAGCAAGGGGAACACATTCTTATCCTCTATGCAGGCAAGCAATGATTTTATGGGAGACTGCGTTAAGCCTGCAACTGACTCTTCAGGTTTCTGCCAGGAGCACAGAACTTCTAGCAGATGTATTAAGCAGACAAATCATGGATCCCCACGTGACTGGATCTTCATGTATTTCAGAAATTGACAGTGTCATGGGGAACTCCAGACATAGATCTGTTCGCTTCTCCACTAAACCACCAGCTGCCAAAGTATTGCACAAAGGGGTTTCATCACACAGCTTGGAAAGTGGATGCTCTGTCTTTCAGTTGGAAAAACCTTCATGTTTATGCCTTTCCACCTCTACCTCTTCTTCCAAAGGTATTACTAAAGGTCAGACAGGACAGGCCAAGGATGATTTTAATAGCTCCAGATTGGCCTCGGCAACACTGGTACCCACTTCTAAGGAGTCTTGTAAAGAAGCCTCCATGGCCTTTACCTTTGATTCCTCATCTGTTATCTCAGAAGGACGGTCATCTGCTCAATGTCAAGCTTCAATCTCTTCATCTCACAGCTTGGCATATTCTGTGTTGAAGCATGGTAGGTCTCAGCTTCCTCAACAAGTTTTAAATGTGATTATGGAAGCTAGAAGGCCTAGTACTAGGAAAAATGGAAGAGATTTTTATTTTGGAGTACAGCAAAGAATTTGGAGATTTCAGAGCCTAATTTGAGTGTGGCTCTTCAATATCTTACTGAATTATTGGACAAAGGTTTGTCCTTCTCTTCCATAAAGATTCATGCTGCAGCAATTTCAGCTCACTATGATTGTGACCGACCTTTGTTTCATCCTTTGTTCAAGCAGTTTCTTAGAGGGGCAATGAGCTCCTACTCCTGCTTGGGATCTCAATTTTGTGTTGGAAAAACTTACTCTACAACCTTTTGAGCCTGCAGCTACTGCTGAATTGAAATATTTGTCATGGAAGACTGCTTTCTTCTTGGCTATACTTCTGCAAGAAAGGGTGTCTGAGTTGCAGGCCCTTATGCAGTAGAGCCCTTTTGATTTTCCATAAGGACAGGGTATCATTACAATCCTTCCTTTATGCCTAAATTATACCTGGGTGGTTTCTAGTGTGGCTTTAAACCAAACTATTCATTTGCCTATTTTTGCAGATCCTCAAAATAAAGGGAAAAGATTTTGCACACTTTAGATGTACACAGGCAATTGCGTTATTATTTGAGCAGGACTAAAGATTTTAGGCAGTCTCAGCAGTTACTTGTTTTCTTTGCTTTTGAGTTTCACAGGGCAAGCCTGTGTCAAAACAAACTATTTCTAGGTGGATTGGCTTTTGCATTGCATTTTGTTATTCCCATCATGGCAAAGAGGTTCCAGCTGGGATTAGGCCTCATTCCACTAGGGCTACTGCCACTTCAACAGCATTTCTAAGGGGTGGCAACTAAGGATATTCTGGAAGCAGCTACTTGGAGTTCAGTGCATACTTTCTCTAGGCATTATCACCTGCCTATATACTCTAAGACTAGAGCTGGTTTTGCCACAGCTGTTTTACAAGGCATGTTGTCAGCTCCTGCTACTTTATAATTTGCCAGCCTCCCTTACCTCTGCTTTGGGATTCTACCCAATTGTCAGGACTGCAGCAAGGGAAGGAAGAACATATTACAGTACAGTTTTGTACCTACCATAAATGTGTTCGAGGGATTCCCCTTCCTTGTCCCAACCCTCCCTCCCTCCTTCCCTCTGTTGTTTTCCTGTGTGGTTGTGTAGGTGTGTTTACATTATATTTTTTTTATATATTACTGTATATATTTGTTGTTGTTTTTTTTGGTGGTTGTTTTTTTGGACTTCTTTTTTGGGTCTTCTGACATCTGGGGCAATTAGTACCCTGGTTCTGGCGTCAGTCGCGCCATGACCAATTGTCAGGACTGCAGAACATCTACATTTATGGTAGGTACAAAACTGTACTTTTCAGGGCAGGCTCTATGCACTTTCAGTTCTCTGCACTTCCCTTTGGCTTATCTACTGCGCCCAAGGTATTTACAAAATGCCTGGCCCCAGCCATCGCATACTGCAGGCAGAGAAAAAATCAAATTTGCCCATACTTGGACGATTGCCTGATTCAGACTGACAGTTAGGAATTGCTACTTCACCTGATATTTGTAAAGAGACTTCTAACTTCTCTGGAGCTTACCATCAACGAAAAGAAATCGCATCTGGTACCCAGCCAAAAAATTGTATTCCTGGGAGCAAGCATGAACACCACTCCCCAGATGGCATTCCTCACTCCAGAAAAACAGGTCACCCAAGCCCAGCTATCTGCAAGAAAAATACTGCAAGCCCTAGGGTTCATGGCCTCTTGCATTCTACTAATTCCATATGCAAGACTGCATATGAGGAAACTTCAGTGGTACTTAAAACGTCTCTGGTGTCAGTATTCTCAGGAACTGGCAACAATGATTCCTGTCATTCCTTGCCTAAGGACAGAGTTCCTTTGGTGGGCAGAGGCCTGCTACCACAACAAGGGACTCCCTTTCACTTAACCCCCTGTCGCCCAAATTCTGACAACAGATCCATCAGACTATGCATTGGGGGGGACTCTCATGGCAGGCAAATGCATTCAAGGCAAATGGAGCCCAAGACAAATGCACCTGCTTATCAATCAAAAAGAAATGTTAGCTGTACTGAATGCACTAACAGCCTTCAAATACTTTCTTTCCAGGGGCAACTCTCGATAAAGATAGACAACACCACAATTATGTGGTACATAAGCAGGGGGAACTCATTCCTACCCATTCTGTAGGTTAGCCATTTCTCTGTGGAACACAGCCTTGAGCAGTCAAGTGCACCTGCAAGCTCAATTCCTGCCAGGCAAACTAAATTCACTGGCAGATGACTTAAACAGAAAAGTAATGGACCCACACAAGTGGAAACTGGAACCCAAATCATTCAAGCTTCTGATCCATAGGTGGGGGGCACCAGAGGTGGACCTCTTTGCCTCCCCCCAGAACCATCACCTGAACAAATTTTGCACCAGAACTCCCCAGCATGGAAAGTGGATGCCCTGCCCTTTACATGGGAAAACCTCTCAATCTCTGCCTTCCCCCTCTGCCCCACCTCTCGAAAGTACTACTCAAGGTCAAACAGGACAAGCCAAGGATAATCCAAGGACAATCCTGATTGCACCAGACTGGCCACTCCAGTACTGGTACCCACTTTTATGCTGTCTGACAGTAGTGTCACCCTGGCACCTGCCTCAGACACCCCCTCCCTGCTGTCCCAGCAAGAGGGCCAGATTTTGCATTCTCAGCTGCAAACCCTGAACCTAGCAGCCTGGCTCATCCTCTGAATACATCACTAGCAACCCTCAGCAAACAGGTGCTGGATGTCATTCTTGAGGGCATGGGGCCTATCACTAGGAAATCCTATTCAGAAAAATGGAAAAGATGCTTTTCTTGGAGCCAGTCTCAGGGAAAGGACACAACCGTGCCCACCTTACCTCAAATCCTAGATTATCTAGCAGAACTGCTCCCCAAAGGCCTGTCTTTCTCTTCGGTTAAGATTCATGCCTCTGTCATCTCAGCTCATTTCAATACTGAGCCACCCCTCTTCTCTCACCTTCTGGTCAAACAGTTCCTGAGAGGAGCCAACAACTTAAAACCCCCGAAGAGAGTTCCCATTCCAGCCTGGGACCTTAACTTTGTACTAGAGAAGCTCAATCTCCCCCCCCCCCCCCCCCCATTTGAGCCTGCTGCTACAGCAGAGTTAAAATTGCTCTCTTGGAAAACAGCCTTACTTCTAGCCATCACTTCAGCAAGAAGTATGTTTGAGTTGCAGCCCCTTATGGATGTGGAACCCTTCATTATCTTCCATGCAGACAGGTTTTCCCTCAGGACTAACCCATCATTTATGCCCAAGGTGGTATTTAGTGTGGCTTTAAACCAATCCATCTATTTACCAACCTTTTTCCCTAATCCTCAAAGGGGAAAGGATCCTGCAACTCCTTGGACAGGCACAGGCAGCTTAGGTTCTACCTTGACAGGACTAAACCTTTCAGAAAATCTGACCAGCTGCTAGTCAGCTTTGCTACAGGGGCAGAGGGCAAGGCCATTTCAAAGCAAACCATCTCCAAATGGATAGCACACTGCATCCATTTCTGCTGTAAACAGCATGGAAAACCTACCCCACAGGGGATCAAAACCCATTGCACTAGGGCTACCACAACCTCTGCAGCATTTCTCAGGAGAGTCCCGACCAGGGACACCTGGAAGCTGCAACCTGGAGTTCTGTACACACTTTCACCAAGCATTACCACTTGCCTATCTCTTCTAAATCCAGAGCTGTAGTTGCCACAGGAGTCTTACAAGGCCTGCTAGCCAGCCCTAATACTGTGACTGCCTCCACCCTTCCTCAGCTTTGGGAATCTGCACAAGTGTGATGACTGCAACAGTGAAACACTAACGTAGTACAGTTGTGTACACTTACCATAAATGTAGATGTTCAAGCGTATTCACTGTTGCAGTCCTGGTTACCTTCCCTCCAGCCCCCTGACTTTCTATGCATTCTACCTATCCTCTTTTTTGGCCATATTTTATGGCAATGGTATTTATTTTTTACTGGAGGTGTTCCACACCATGTAATTGCTTCCTATTTTGCATGCTCTTGACATCTGGGGCAAGAAACTGATGTCATGGCGTCAGCTGCATATTTTATACCCCTGACGACCTGGCGTCATTGAAGAAGCGACCGCATCAGATGCAGAAATCCCAAGACTCTGCTATTCGGGCTGACTGAGGGTTACCTGGAGGCAGATAACCCAAGTGTGATGACTGCAACAGTGAGTACACTCTTAACATCTACATTTATGGTAAGTGTACACAACTGTACTTTTTATTATATACTTATTGCACTGGTGTAGTCTACCTGAAGTTACTTGCATATTTTAGCATATGCAGCTGTTGCTAATCTTGTATGTAATCAGTTGTGTTCTGTATTTTTGCAAGAATTTGCCCATGCAGAGGGGTAGGTACTTCTGGGGTAGTCCTTTGTTATGAAACAAAATTAAGGTAAAATGATTAAAAAAGAGAGTAAGAAATAAGGGTGTGAATTTGCATTGGTTCTTTTGGGCGTCCTGACTAGATAACATACAAACAAAAAAACACTAACCACTGAAGACTGCAGTGTTAAAACAATGACTGAAGATTAAACACAAGCACCTACAGTATCATCACGAAGAGAGAATAGAATGCGTGTTCAGCAAATAAAATCAAAATAAAACCAGCACAGTTTAATAAAGAACAAATAAAATCCTTCAAACAGGATGTAAATCCTCACAAACAAATAGGATGAGCGCTTTCGGCTGTGCCTTCATCTGATGATGATAGTAATATTGCAGTGCGCTGACTGGATAATATTAGTGTTTAAATGATTTGTGTACTACCCAATAATCTTAAAAGAATGTGTTGACTGCATTTGTGTCAATCGGGAGTGTTTATTTCTTTTGATTTTTCCTTGTTTTTACTTGCTATGAATTCTATGAATGTTGGTGTGATGTTTTTTCAAGGACTCCTGCTTTAAAACCAAGTATCCTGGTCTCTCTCAGGGTGTCTTTTTCATAATACTATAGGATTGTACCATTACTTTGTAGAGGTTTAAGTAAATTGAGTAGCTTGATTTTTAGCTGTCCTGTATCGCAGCATTGATTTACAGTTTAGCGCATGTAGAATGTACAGTATCTTTTCTTGGAAAGCAGTTCAGTACTGTGGTTGAAACTGGGATTTAGTAGTGTGCTGCATCATATATTTCTTTCACATATCCTCACTCACTGCCACATGTGAAGAATAGTCCTCCGTAGAGGAAGTATGCATCATGATTCTAATGGTACTGACCTACAGTGAAATCCTAGCTTGATTTGATGGTTGCCCTTCCAGAAAATCCAGTTGTCAGAATGAAAAGTTAAGTGGTACTAAATGTGTTTATAAACTTGTGTTCAAAATGCAGTCGGTGCAGCCTGCTTAATGTCAAACACCATGGAGCAGCTGATAAAGTGCTTATAAACAGTGACTGTTTAACACGTTGACCTTAGAAGTTGATGTTATAATTTATTCTCCTGTGCGTAAAAAAAGCCCTACTAAGGTAGACATTTTTGAGAACTACACCCAACCCTGCCTTTCAAAGGAATCTCAAAAGCCTGTGATTGTTATTGGAAGTAGAGTGACAGCTAAGAGAAGTTCCCTGGAGGCAGGGGGAGTGCTTAAATGCTAACAGAGACATAATGTAGGGAACTCCCAGAGAGAGATAAAGGGTGGATGATTAAGCGAGAGAAAGAAAATGTGAAAAGCAGCATTCAACAGGAAAGTATGGAAAACTGGGATCTTAATCGGAAGTTTTAAGGAATCGTGCTGTAGGATTGCTGTTTACTGCATTTCTCAAAAGTCCTTCAGGAGCACACAGTTTTGAAACCTGAGATGATGTACCTTTGGGTGAGTAGACCATGTGTTTACATTGTGCACATATAAGGAGTGGAAAACTGGGCTTCTTTTTGAAAGGCACTCAGTTGCTTTCAAAGCAAATACTTTTTGGATAATTTCTCAAAACTGTTTAGTACAGCTTTCATGAAATGTACATCTCTGAAATCAAGCTTTAGTTTTTGTTTGGTTAATGTGCCACTGAGCAGTTAAACAATCCTTGCCTTTTGCTGAAGGAAGTAATACTACAGAAGCTTTCCTCTAACTTGGGCAAATGTCTCTCTCCCTTCCTGTTAAGCTGCTTGGTAGGAGATATTCTTATTGAGCATGTGTGCCATTTTAACCAGTGAAGCCTGAAACTCAGACATAGTTAGTTTTTAAGTCGGATCATATTCGTACACCATGATGAAACCACATCCTAGTAAATGAAAGCATAGCGTGTTTTTGTGCTGTAGTTTTAACATTCATAATTTTTACTGTGTTTTCTGAGATGTTTATGAAACATTCCTGCCTAATAACATCTCTCAAGAGCAGTAAGTGGTTCTGAACCATTGTAGTGACCTGCGCAGGGCATCTGCCCACATCACTGGTGACCATTTTAGGCAGATGTGCTTTTTCTGAAAGGATGGCCAGTGGAGGAAAGAAATGAGCATTATCACCACATGTAAAGGGAGCAGGGATGTGCACTTTAGTAGAAATCATAGCTAGCCTGCTATTGAAAACCCACTGCATGCCTTCCCAGGGGCTTTAGTTGGACTGTGTGAAGAAACATGTAAATACTCCATTGACAGAATTTCATTTTTCATAAGAACAAATAAGGGGCTTAGAGGTTGTAATGACTGCTGGGTAACCAGCAGACCTTGCTGAGTGGTATAAAATAGAAGATTTTTGCATTTTCCCCACCATGTCTCTCCCAAAAATATGGCATCCCCAGGTTTAGCCATATTTAGAGATGCATAGGAAGGCATTGGAATTTAATCTGCCTGTAACCAGCTATGGCTTCTGTAATTAAAAGTTTTGTGTAATTTAATTATTTCTGCTTATATAAAGTAAGCAGTAACGATCTTGGTATTTTCTGACTGGGATGATCTTTCTCCTTGGATTTGCTTTCTGTGCTCCATTTGTTTCACTTTCCTTTTTCAGTGCTAGCCACAGGAGCCATTATCTTCGCTAATTTAAATCTGATGTAAATAGAAGGTTTATTATTAATCAGATTTGTCAAGATTCTCTCACACACATTTCCCTTTATTGAGGTGTTGAGGGAGATTTTCTTATGTAGGGGATCCATTTCTCAGCAGAGAGGCTTAAGAATGCAAAATGACGTACCTTTCTTCAGCTATCTTGGGCCAACAAGCCAACTCTGCATTATTGATAGAAAAATTTGTTAAAAGCAAAGAAGTCTAATGCCGTTAAGGTATTTGATCTCATCTCCTTTCTTCCTCTGCTGACATGACTTACATGCCCCAACCCTTGGACATTATGGGAGACATATTGACCACATTGAGTTCTTTCATGCTGTGAGGGGCAATGCAGTCATTTGATTTGTTTGTCTAGCCAAGGGACAAGTGATAGAGAACCGATAGGTACCCCCTAGTGTATTTCTTTTTTCTTTTTGAGTAGAGAACTTATAATTGTAGGGGTTGTTGGTAGTTTTTGATTTAAAAATCCATTTTTTACATCTGCTTACAACCAAATAGTTTAGCCTTTGGCCATGCCTGTCTGTGCAACATCTGCAAAGACTTTAGGCACAAAGCAGGAGGGACATTGTGCTTTTGTACCTCAGTAGTGAAAAAGGTAGTAGTGTTAATCTGCTGTGCTTTGGTGTCTAATGGTCATTCAGCATCCTTCATTGAAAGCCTCGTTCCAGGTGTGAAGAGTTGGGAGTGCCACAGGACCTTCAGTCTGAGGATCTTGGTAATGAGGTAGCAGTTTTTTCAGGCCCTGGTATCTGAGCCTTCTACCCTGAAGAGACGCCCCTTTGGAAGCAGTCATGTCATATGACTTTGGCACATCTGGACTGTGCACAGTACAGACCTCTTCAGTGGCAACTGTTATGTGCTGCCTATAAAGAGCTGTTCTTATAAAGTAGGGGGAAGAGGGCTTACTTCTGCTAATTGTAAATAAATGCATGCCTGATCACTCTGATTTGTTGGTCTATCAAAGTATTTTAAATCTGAACCAAAGTTGCTGCCAAAAACCTTGCTAGCCTAAGCAAAAATAGGTCCAGATTTGTCCTTTGTACCACAAGGGTTTTTAACATTTTTGAAGTGCTTGGCATGCCAGACCTTTGTTGGGTAAACTCCTTTGAAAGTGTAGCAGGGTCTCCTTGCCTAACTTTGTTAAAGGTGCTGTAAAACCAAGTCACCCAGGAGAAGAATGTTGACCTAGATAGACCCGTTTTCCTGTTTTCTGGGTTGCAGTACCAGTAAGGGGGGCACTAGCTCTGGAGTCCTGCCACATGACCTTACTTCTGATGACTTTTACCCTTATGAGGGAACACTTAATTATGGGTTGCTAATGTTTCTGATGTCCAGAAGAGGGTTGTGGAGTTACAAGGCTATGACCTTCCCCAAGCTTATGGCAGTCCCCATTGTACAGGGAGAACTTGTAGATTTGTTTGAGGCCAATTTCCAGGATATAGATTCATAGCCTCCAGCTCCCAAAAAGCCAGAGACTTTATAGAATTCAAGGGCACAATTCATTCCTGTTCAAGAATCCAGTGGCAGACTTGGATGTGCTTTTTAGAAGTAATGAAAAAGAACAGACTTCTGGGAAAATATGTAATAATGGGGTAGGTTAAACCAAAACTTGTACTTCAGACGGCTTGATCATTTTTAGAGCCCTTACTTTGTCAGGCCCATATCTTGAAGTTCCAGCTGTGTATTCTAAAACAGATGAAGTTTAATTTGACCAAGAACTGCAGAATTGCATTAGACCAACTCATCCAGACTTCCATTCAGTTAGGTAGATCTGGCATTAAGTATTCCAGTCATGCTGCATATGCAGCTCCACTTAACAGAAAATTGCTTTTCTGGACCACAAGCATACAAGGTAATGAATGCATAGGAGAAATGTAAACTAAAGGACACTGTCCATATGACCTGCCCTCCTGTTTACTGGTTTAATAGGAACCACTCTAATAAACCATGACCCTTTTATATTAAGGCTAAACTGCTAAAAGGAATAACAAGATAAAGGGAGACAAGGACCACCCAGACCTAAACCGCCCTTCTCAGCTCAATCCCTGCCCCCCCAAAAAAAAAATAATGGGGGGAGAGACTGCTTGGAGTAAGCAAAAATTAAGATAAGACTGATGGGTACTAGATATTGCAAGAGATTACTGTCGAGAATTCAGGACAAAATCTGAGTGGGTGCTAAGCAAACATGCAGAAAGTACAGTTTTGTACCTACCATAAATGTAGATGTCCGAACTGGATAGCATCTGCAGTCATAACAACTGGGTTGTCCTGTCGTCAGGCAGCCCTTCAGTCGGCCGGATTCCAAAGTCCGGGTCCGGCTTCGGCTGATGTCGCACTTCACCCGACGTCATCTCTGTTGGTCTTCGGGTATAAAGGCATCAGCCGACGCCATTTTCCTCAGTGTTTCTTGCCCCAGATGCCAGTAGCCCTCTTGGAGGTTAAAATTTGGATAGATGCCAATGTTTCCAAAAAGATAGAGGTAAACACAAAATAAGCATGTATGTACATATATACAAACAAATACACCATAAAAGACTCCCCCCCCACCAGCTAGCTATTAGGAGGGTAAAATACCTAGGAGTACCACAGAGGGAAGGAGGGAGGGTAATCCTGACTGCAGATGCTATCCAGTTCGGACATCTACATTTATGGTAGGTACAAAACTGTACTATGTCCTTCATGGATGCATCTGCAGTCATAACAACTGGGTAGAATACCATAGCCAACTACGGGAGGAGGATAAAACTAGATTATGGTGTGTTTAGGATCCCTTGCAGTACAGCAGTGGCAAACCCTGCTCGGGATCTGGAATATAGAGGTAAGTTATAATGCTTGGCAAATGTATGCACGGAGGTCCAAGTAGCCGCCTCAATAATGTCTTTGGTTGCCACTCCTCGTAAGAAGGCTGTGGAAGTGGCTGTTGCCCTTGTAGAATGAGGTCTTATGTTCTGTGGAATTGGTTTTCCATGGAAGGAGTAACAGAATCGTATGCAATTTCCTATCCATTTGGAGATTGTCTGTTTGGAAATAGCTTTTCCTTCCCTTCCTGTTGCATAGGCTACAAAAAGTTGGTCAGTCTTTCTGCTATTTTTTGTTCTGTCCAAGTAGTAGCGTAGCTGTCTATGTACATCTAAGGTATGCAGTATTCTTTCCCTCTGTTTTGTGGGTTGGGAAAGAAGGTAGGTAGGTGGATTGCCTGGTTTAAAGACACTCTGGATACCACCTTAGGCATAAATGTAGGATTAGTCCTCATGGACACTCTATCTTGGTGGAAGATTAGGAAGGGTTGCACTGCCATTAAGGCCTGTAGCTCTGAAACCCTCCTTGCTGAAGTAATTGCCAGTAGGAAAGCAGTTTTCCATGACAGGTGTTGTAGGTCTGCTGTTGCTGCTGGTTCAAAGGGTGATAGTGTCAACTTTTCTAGCACAAAGTTTAAGTCCCAAGCTGGCAAAGGTGGTTTCCTTGGAGGTTTTACATTCTTGATTCCTCTGAGGAACTGCCTGAGCAAAGGGTGAAAAACAGGTGGATCAAAGCTGTATTCTGCTGAAATAGCTGATGCATGTATCTTGATGGAGTAGGACAAGCCTGAATGAAGAAGTTCGGCCAGATACTCTAGAATGTTAGGCATATCTATGTTTGACACATCTTTTCCTCTTTCAGTACTCCAAATGACAAACCTTTTCCATTTTCCAGCATAGTTCCTTCTTGTTGAAGGTCTGCGTGCTTCAAGAATAATGTCTTTAACTCTTTGAGAAAGTTCTGGGTTATTTGTTGCTATGTGATGTTCCATGCAGTCAGTTGCAACGTTTTTAGGTTTGGATGTATGATGCTGTAGTTGTTCTGAGTTAGCATCAAAGGCATCAGGGGTATTGGCCACATATTGTTCTGAGACATGCTCCTCAGCAGTGGGTACCAGTGTTGTCTTGGCCAGTTTGGAGCTATCAGGATTATCCTTGGACGTTCTTCCTTGATTTTTAGTAATACTTTGTGTATCAAGGGAAGAGGTGGGAATGCATATGCTGTCAGGCCTTTCCAGCTGAAGGAGAGCGAATCCACTTTCCATGCCAGTGGGTGTAATGTCCTTGTGCAGAATTTTTTGAGCTGGTGATTGAGAGGTGATGCAAATAGGTCTATCTGAGGCATTCCCCATTTCTTTGAGATGGTCTTGAAAATGTCCGGTGCAGTTTCCATTCGTGGGCATCCGATGTGGTTCTGCTTAATATGTCTGCTAGAATATTTTCTTTTCCCGGTACAAACATTGCCTGTAACTGGATGTTGTAGCTGAGTGCCAGGTTCCACAGCTCCAAAGTCATTCTGCATAGGGGTATGAATGAGTGCCTCCCTGCTTGTTGATGTACCACATGACTGTGGTGTTGTCTGTCCTTATCATCAACTGGCCCTCTTTGAGAAATGGTCTGAACCTTTGGATTGCCAGTTTTACTGCCAGCATTTCTTTTAGGTTGATGTGCAGGTGAAGTTGATCCTGTGTCCACAATCCTTGCGCATTTGTCCAGCATGTGGGCCCCATCCTAGGTCTGAAGCGTCTGTTGTGATGGTCTGGCTTGCTTGACATCTGCGAAAGGGTAGGCCTGGGTTTGTCTGGCATGCCTGAGCCCACCATAGGAACTCCTGTTTTAAGCATGGAATTAGTGGGATTTCTGTTTCTAGACTGTGACTGTGTTGGGACCATAAATTCTTTAGGTACCACTGTAGTTTTCTCATATGTAGTCTGGCAAGTGGGACCAGGATTATGCATGATGCCATGAAGCCCAAGGCCTGCAGTACTTTTCTTGCGGTTAACTTGTTCAGCTTTGTTAGTGCCAAGAAGTAAAGAGGGAGTTCTTTTTGTTTTTCTGCAGTTAGGAATGCCATTTGTTTTACTGTGTCCAATTCCGCGCACAATAATGTCCTTGTTTGGGATGGTATCAGCCTTGACTTTTGTAGATTGACTGTGTATCCCAGTGCTTGTAGCAAGTAGATGACCCTTTGTAAATCTGTTGTCAGCTTGCTTTTGTTGTCCCCTTGTAGCAGGCAGTCGTCCAGGTATGGGTAAATTTGTATTCCCTGTAGTCTGCAATGGGCAATTACTGATGCCAGGCATTTTGTGAATACTCTGTGCGCAGTAGATAAGCCAAAGGGCAATGCTGAGAATTGATAGTGCTCTGATCCTGCAAGAAATCTGAGGTATCTTCTGCAGATTGGTCGAATGGGGACGTGCAGGTATGCCTCCTTGAGATCTAGAGTTACCAGCCAACACTCCTTGCCCAGCATGGGAAGAAGTTGCTGTAGGGTCAGCATTTTGAATTTTGGGACAATGATGTATGTATTTAAGGCGGACAGGTCGAGAATTGGTCTCCAACTTTTTTCCTTTCTTGGAACTAGGAATAGTCTTGAGTAGAACCCCTTTCCTTGCTCTGCAGTTGGCACTTTTTCCACAGCTCTCATGTTTGCTAACTGCATTATCTGTTGTAGAGCCTCTGTTTTTTGATTTGGAGGTAGATTTGGCATTCCTCTTTTGATTGGTAAGGTGTGGAAGTGGAACCGGTATCCTTGATCTATGGTTTGTAAAATCCACTTGTCTTTTGTTATATAGTGCCAGTTTTTTGAAAATAAGGATCTGAAGTAGGATATTCATTTGTCTGCAACCTGTGGGTTATGGATCCGATATCGGATCCGAACCGGCATGGTTTTCCAGCTATGGATCCAAGCTCTCAGCTCCTCCCCTCACCCATAATGCCCTGCTCTACCCTCATGACCTCAGATCTTGTTTGCCGCGCTGGTAACTGGATGTGGATACATAGCTCTCAGCTAAGTGGACTATTTTCTTGTTTAAAAACAGAGAATTTTTTGTTTCTTTAACTAAATTTGTGTGAAAGTAGTAGGTTTCCCGTTAATATAGACTGTTTTAAGTTTATTTTAAGTTACAGTAATAATTTTTATTCCCTCCCCTCGCTGTGCGTAGAGTGTGTGTGTAGGCCTGTGTGCTTTCTTTTTGTTGTTTAAGTTACTTTTCTGTAACTTTAGGTTTTATAGATTATGGCTGAACAGCCTAAGTCTATATTTTCAAAATGCTCCGAGTGTGGCCATAAGCTCTCACCGGCTGATGGCCACACTCGGTGTGTTAAGTGTCTTGGGGTTGAACACCTCACATCTGGTTGTTCCATTTGTGCAGGGTTCAACCCCAGGGCACTGAGGGAGCGGAGGTCCAAGCTGGTCTTGGCGGGTCTTTTACCGCCGGACTCGGCTCCGACCTCCGCTCCTTCGGGGACTCCTGCGGCTGCAGTTGTTCCCCCTGTGGCACCCCCTCCTGCTCCTGGGACTCAAACTCCCGCTTCTGGAGAGGAGAGGGATGCAGCTAAAAAGGACCGGAGGGAGAAGCACCTGGCGGGCCGAGACCTCTGTTTGCCCCGCCAGCCAAGGGCTTCTCCCGGCTCGGTCTCGGTCTCCTCCTTCGGCTCCGGTCCCCTGTGTGCTTCTCACCGGGTCCTGAGGAGGAGGAGACCCGATCTCCGTCGAGGCTATCGAGGAGGCATTCCAGGCCTACCTCGGTAGCCTCGTCGAGATCTACCCATAGCCTTTCTGATGCTGATCTGGACCGGATGATGAGAAGGTTCATCCAGGCCCAGATGCAGATGGGAGTGCTCTTGCCTCCCCTCGGGGAGCTCAACACCCTTTTAAGCCTATTGCTCCTTCTCCGACCCGCTATCCGGGTTCGAGCAACTGAGCCGAGCAGCCGGGCGGGGAGGTCGGAGCCGATAGTACTTGGTGCCGGATCCGACCCTGCCCTCGAGTGCGTCGGACCCGATCTCTCGGAGCCTGGATCCGAGCCGGATCCGGGGATCAGTGCTCCTTCGGCGCAGTCTGTGTCGGAGCGCACTGTCCCCGGATCCGAGTGCCGCGCCCGGCTCGATCCACTCTTCGGATCCGAGGGAGCCGATTGTCGGATCCTTTGGTCGAGGTCGGCTCCCCTTCGGCTTTTGATGTAGTGGAGAGGGCTCTGTTGAGGGTCTCCGGACCCCGGCACTTGCTTCGGCTCCGTCAGCGCTCCCTCTGCACTGGGCCAGGCTTCCACCATCCGGCCCCTGGGACAGCCCGTTTCTGTGCCCCAAGTTGCTCCCATGGAGCAAATTGCTGCTTGCGAGGACTCCTCTGACAGCCCCCAGAGGAGGCCCTCGCAAGCATACGTGCAAAGGAGGCACATTGACTCCCCGAGTCTCTCACTGAAGACACGGACTTGGAGGAAGGAAGGCTCCCCACGGTCACCCCGAGGTTGTCTCCTTGGAGACATCATGGAAATGCTCCGTATTAGGGGGTGGTCTGCCCCAAGTCTTCCTCGGACGAGTCCGTGTTCTTGGAGGCATTGAAACGGGCCCGTCTACCTCTTGGGTGTCCCCCCCTGCCGACCCCCTGGTGGACCTTATTACCACCAGGGCGTGGAAGGAACCGGACACCGTGGAGCCAATTCCCAAAAGACCTGATAGGATCCTTAGTCCGCCCTCCGACAGGACCCATTGGAGTAAGGGGCCTCCTGTAGATGCCATGTTGATGGCGGCGCCACAAGAGGGAACTGGCTCAGGAGAGTCCTCAGTCCACCCACCGAGCAAGGAGTCTCGGATGATGGACCGCTTGGGGAAGCGGATGTTCAGTTCGGCGACCTTCTCGGTAAGGGCTGAACTATTTGGCACATGTTATTCGGATGCAGCGAGACCTTATTAAGAATACGCTGCATCCCCTGAGTCCATTTCGGAGGAGGACAGAGTTCTGCACTCCACCAAAATGGCCACTCTTAGGTCAGTCACAAATACTTCTATGCGGCTACTCTCCCATGCTACGGAGGGCGCCGCTAGAGCTGCGGGGACAGGACTGGTCACTAGCGTCAGGCCTGGCTCCGTCACTGCGATTTTCTGAGCCCTTCAAGGCGTCGTTGCGACGCCTTTGATGGTTCTGCTCTGTTTGGCAAGACCGTTCGAGGCGTTGACCCAGGCGAGAAGGACGGAAGACGCTGTCTGCCGTCGGAATCCGCTTCTCTGCACCCCAGAGGCCCTATTCTAGGAACCAAAAGGGTCAGAAGAAGATGTGGTTCGGCAAGTCGCAGCAGTCCCAGCCTGCTCCGGACAACCAGTCCTTCCGTGGCAGAGGAGGACAGGGAGGACGCCGCCCTAGAGGCAGAGGGGCTCCCAGAACGTTGGGTCCAGGGAACCTTTCTCTGAACGGCCCGCAGCAACCCTGAGGGTTGCCCGACTGCTCTACTCTGGAGGCAGTCGGGGACGTTCGGGGCACCTAGCGGCATGGGAGTCCATAACATCGGACCGCTGGGTTCTCCAAATCATATCCAGGGGATATCGCATTCCTTTCCTTCACCTTCCAAAGTTGAAGTCCCTCCCAGACGTCCCACCCGGTCAGCGGGAGGCCGCTTTGGCAGAAATTGGCCATCTGCTAAAGAAAAGAGCCATCCAGCCCGTTCCCCCAGATCGGATCAGGGTTCTACTCCAGATTCTTTTTAGTGCCAAAAAAGACGGGGAACTAAGACCAATCCTAGACCTCTCTCTCTTGAATCTGGCAGTCCCCAAAGAAAAATTCCGAATGGTCACTCTGCAATCTATTCTCCACCTTCTGGGAGAAAATCACTGGATGTGCTCGATAGATCTCAAGGACGTACTACCACATCCTGATGGACAGGCGCTCCAGGAGGTTTCTCCGCTTCGGCTGGGAGCCAGTCACTACCAGTTCGGGTCCTTCCCTTTGGTCTCACCACAGCCCCAGGGTGTTTACCAAAGTACTAGCAGTGGTAGCGGCCCACCTGAGGCTTCAGGGGGTGCAGGTCTTTCCCTACCTGGACGACTGGCTCCTTACCGCCCCAACAAGGCATCTACTTCTCTTGGCGAGACTCCTTTCTCCATCTTGCTCCATTTCTGGGCATCACAATAAATACAAAAAGTCCAACCTGGCGCCCACACAGCTCTTAGATTTCATAGGGGCCAGACTAGACACAAGGAGTTTACGAGCCTTCCTCACTGCGGACAGAGTTCTAAATCTGCAGCTCCAGGTGCGGGCCATTCTCCATTCAAGTTCTGTTCCAGCGGAGTTGGTCCTGAGGGCTCTAGGGTCCATGGCTTCGGCTATAGCACTTCTTCCTCTTGCCAGGCTCAATATGCACATTCTACAGTGGACGCTCTTAGTACAGTGGGCGATCAGCAAGGCTTGCAAGCGGTCCCTCTTGTGGTGGCTCCACTCCCCGGATCTCCACGAGGGTCGCCCATTTTGTGCTTCTCCCCTCTCGCCACGGTGACCACGGACGCCTCCCGCCTCGGGTGGGGGCACTTTATGGGCGGACAGTCCAAGGCACGTGGAGCGATTCAGAGACCTTACTGCATATCAATGTTCTAGAGATGAGAGCAGTGCTCTTAGCATTGCTAGCACTTCAGGACTTTCTTCCCTTGGGAACAATTGCGATTCAATCGGACAATATGTCTGTTGTCTGGTACATCAACAAGCAAGGGGAACAAGGTCTTACCCTCTTTGTCGAGAGGCCATGAGAGTTTGGGAATGGGCAATCTCCACCAATCGCTTTCTCATAGCAACGCACATTCCGGTCGGTCCAACATCCTAGCGGACAAGCTCAGTCGCACCATTCTGACCCCTTACGAGTGGTCTCTCAATTGTCAAGTAGCGAACGCATATTCGCACGGTGGGGAACCCTTCATGCGATCTTTTGCTTCTCCCTCAAACACCAAGTGCGACAGTTTTTCGCTCTAATACCTCCTCCGGAGGTACCCCAAGAGACGCTCTGGTGCATGCTTGGCCACCCGGTCTTCTGTATGCCTATCCACCCTTGCCTCTGATGCTGCAAGTTCTTCAGAAAGCCTCTCGGTGGGTTGCAGAATGATTCTCATTGCTCCATTCTGGCCTCGACAGATCTGGTTCCCTTCCTAAGGTCTCACTCGGTGAATCCTCCTTGGATTCTAGATCCCATTCGGATCTGATATCCCATCCATCCTGCATTCCTCCTCCGAACCTGGACAACCTGAAGCTGACCGCTTGGCTGCTCCAGTTCCACTCTTGATAAGGACTCGGTATTTCTTCACCGGTAAAGGCTATTTTAGTGGCGGCTCATAAACCATCCACTAGAAAGGTTTACCGAAGCAAATGGAAACGTTTCTCTGTGTGGGCGGAGCGGCAAGGCCTAAATCCTTCACGGTTCCTCTCCCTGTAGTGCTTGATTTTCTAACCTCTCTTTAATGATGGTGCCAGCAGTTCCACAGTCAAAGTTCAACTGGCGGCAATTTCTCACTATCACATTGGTCAAGATTCTAATCCTCTTATGTCAGCCAAATTGTGTAAAACATTTCTTAAAGGTACTTTCCTTCTCAGGCCCCCTATAAAACAAGCAGTTCCTCCTTGGGACCTTTCTTTGGTCCTACAGGCCTTGACCGCTCCCCTTCGAGCCCGCTGCTACGGTGGATCTCAAATTCTTGTCCTACAAGACAGCCTTTTGGTAGCCATTACATCAGCCAAGAGAGTTTCTGAACTTCAAGCTTTATCAGCTAAACCTCCTTACTTGGTATTTCATCCGGACCGTGTCTCCCTCAGGACCAACCCGTCCTTCCTTCCTAAAATCGCTTCTGAAGCAAACATCAATCAATCCATTAACCTCCTGTTTTCTTCCCTAAGTATGAAAACAAAGGTGAATATAAGCTACACTCACTAGATGTTCACAGGCAACTTAGATTTTATCTCAACAGGACAGCTGGTCATAGGCAATCTGACCAGCTGTTTATTTCCTTTGCAAAATTCAATTTGGGCAAGCCAATTTCTAAAGTTTCTCTGTCCCGCTGGATTTCACAGTGCATTTTATTGGCTTATCAAGCGTCAGGAAGGCCGCACCGAGGGTGTTCATGCCCATTCAACCCGGTCAGTATCTACCTCGGCAGCCTTCAAGGCTAGGATTCCTCTAGATGATTGTGCAGCAGCCACGTGGGCTTCATCTCATACATTTATTTCCCACTATAAGTTGGATCTTGCATCTAGGGGTAGAGCATCCTTTGGCTCTGCGGTGCTCCGGAATATCCTTCCATGATGGCCGCCCAAGATTCAGGTAGCTGGGGACTCTGTCCCACAGGTTGCAGACAAATGAATATCCTACTTCAGATTTAGAAGTTATGTACTCACCATAACGTTCCATCTGAGTAGGTGTATTCATTTGTCTGCAACCATCCCGCCCTCCTATCCCCCTGGCCTTTCAGTTTCCTGCATATTCCTTGTTACCCTTTTTAGGGTATTGTTGCTTTGGCAAACTCGATCTGAGGTCATGAGGGTAGAGCAGGGCATTATGGGTGAGGGGAGGAGCTGAGAGCTTGGATCCATAGCTGGAAAACCATGCCGGTTCGGATCCGATATCGGATCCATAACCCACAGGTTGCAGACAAATGAATACACCTACTCAGATGGAACGTTATGGTGAGTACATAACTTCTAATTAACTTTCCGCCTAGAGGAGCTGCTATTTGTTCCCTGGTAGGCGGATTTAGGATTAAGTCACTGTGGTTGTGTTGTAGTGGCAGTGGTTGTGTCTGTGCCTCTGTTGTTACCTTGCCACTGTCGTCCTCTGTAGGCACCTCCTCTGGATTGGTTTCTGCCTCTGGAACGTCTGTTTCTGCCCCTCTGAGATCTTGTGGAGTCAGGAAAGGACCAATTTTTGGCAGGCCAGTTCCTGCTAAACCTTGAGGGCTGAACCTGCAAGAAATCTTTAACCGTTTGAACGGATTTTGCCTTTTCTTCCATTTTCTTCATAACCTGCTGGGCAGGTGTACCAAACAAACTTGTCTTATCCATAGGAGCATCTAGTAACTTTGCTTTAACATGATCCGTAAAGCTTGCTCCTTTAGCCATGCATGCCTTCTTATCACTGTGCCAGTCATGGCTGATCTAAATGAAGCCTCCAGTGCATCATAGCCACATTTTAAGGAATGGTTACTAACCTGTTGTATGTTATTTACCATTTCTAATACATATTTCTTATCAAGAGATTCATCAGTGGTTAGCTTTTTAGTTAACTGATCAAGCATAAACTCTTGGTATTGTATCATGTGAAACTGACAGTTTAAAGCTCTAGCTGAGAGAGTAGCTGAAGTGTAGACCTTTTGCCCCATCTGTCTAATGACCTTGCTTCCCTTTCAGAAGGAATAGGGTTTTAGCTATGGTCGCTACTGCCTTGGGACCCTGGGATATAGTTTCGGGTCTGCAAGAGGGCCTTGTAAAGGTGGTGATGAGTGTCTGGCACCCTGTAAAATCTATCTGGTTTGGCAGGGGCTGGAGGTAAAGAATCTGGGCGAGCAGACATCATTGAAAGCATCATCCACCACAGAGAGAACAGGAGGTATAGCTAAGGGCCTGTGTTGTGGAAGGTGCAGAAAAGTCCTAAGTCTTTTTCTGGAGTCTGAAAAATCCTGTTGCTGCCATTGGAACTGCTCTCGATGGCATGTAAGGTTTCCCAAAGGAAAATTCTTCTGGTGGGGAAGCAGCTGGAATGGATTCTTCAGCATCAGAGTCTTCAAAATTAGAGAAAGGAGCCTCTGGCTGGTCAGTTATGTCTGATTCATCGGCTGAATCATCAGATGACACTGGCTCAGGGGCTCTGCCCCAGGTCTCTTCTCTGGGGCTGAGAGGCCCTGTCTGGGTGAGATTGAGATCCTCTAATTAATGAAATTAAATCTTCTGCCAGAGTAAGAATTTGAGAACTAGAGGAGGGCCTGGTTGAAGGGGGTTTAACAGGCACTGTTTTAGTAGTCTTGGCTGCTTTAGCCCTGGAAGGCCTTAATGGACATGGCTGCTGGAGGCCTAGCAGCACCGTGCTGGGGTAGAGACATCCAAGGGAATGGTGTCTGATAAGTCAGTGGCAACCACCATAGTGGGTATAATTTCTGAGGCCGATTCAAGAATGGTAGCAGGGGCCTCAGTTGTAGAGATAGATTCAGCTGTACTTTGATCAGTTTTCTCGGTTTGGCGAAACAGAGACACTCATGTTTGCTTAACCATGGTTTCAGCGAAACCCGGACCGGCGAGTGTCGGTCTTTATCTTTGCGTTTTTGGCAGATTGGGTAGTCGGAGGATCCAGCGGCATAATGTGCAAAATCAGAACCGAAAAACTGTTCAGCAAACTCCGACCCGGCGCTAAGCGTTGGCCGGTTGAAAGAAGCACAGGCCGAACAGGCTGCTACGTGGGGCTGGGCCTAAACAAGGCAGACAGTAAGAGTGGAAATCTTTGAGGTATTTGTTTCCACAGGTTAAACAATTATTAACTTTTTCTGACATCGGCTGAGGCAAGAAAGAGTCCCCAACGGGGTACTTAGCTTTAGAAGTCTTCAAGTAGTATTGTAGAAGTAATCTCTGGATCCGACCGGCACTTGCGAACAGCTTTTTGCTTGGCCACGCGCAAGAAAGACTGAGGAAAATGGCGGCTGATGCCTTTATACCGAAGACCAACAGAGATGGCGTCGGGTGAAGTCGACATCAGCGAAGCGGACCCGGACTTTGGAATCCGGCCGACTGAAGGGCTGCCTGACGACAGGACAACCCAGTTGTTATGACTGCAGATGCATCCATGAAGGACATCAAGAGCACCTTGTCCTAGACATCTTATATATAGCTCAAGTTAAAAGATAGGGACTCTGGTGTTCATCCCTTGTGGACAAGGCTTTTACTTAAGACTCTTCATGGTTCCAAGAAGACCGTCTCTGACCATCCCCTGCCCAAATGTCTGCCATCTCCAGTACTTCGAGAATGGGGAGGTGCTTGCATGCATCCTACAGATCCATGGATAGCAATGCCTTCTCCAAATTAAATGTTTCTCTTAGTACAAAAATTCAAACATCTTATCCTTCAGCCCCTCTCTTCCTTGCTTAATCCAAAGGCATTGGTATCTGTCCATGGATATAAAGGACGCTTACCTGCACCTCCCCATTCACAAGGAGGACTGGAGATGGCAAAAACTCATGGCAGAGGGTGGTCACAACAAGTTTACCTCCTTACCCTTTGATTTTTGCCACTGCTACAAAAGTTTTCGCAAAATATCTGTCACTAGTGGTAACTCACCACAGGACAGAGTATACTCAATTACCAGTGTTTGGGCAGTTACTTCAGGCATCTGAACGAGGAGGTGATGGCCCCCACCCCCAGTGCACAAGAATAACTGTGGAATCTGGGCTTTACTTTGAACCTGCAGAAGCCAGTATTGTCAAGGGTCTTTTTACCTCAGGACAATTATCATTGACTGACTTTGCAGCAAATGATACAGAAACCAGTGTTGATTGCAACAGAGTTTGATTCTTTCACACATGGCCACCGTAATTCTTATGGTACCTTGATCTCATGTATGTGTGAATAAAATCCAGCAGTACATCTGGAATTCTTAGGACCAGCAGATCTTCGTGTTTCACTGTTGCAGTCATCACATTTGTGTTATCCCTGCCAGGGTAGCCCTTGGCCGGCCCGAATAAAAGAGGCTTAGTATTTCTGCGTCAGTTGCTGTTGCTTCAGGACTGACATCAGGTCCTCAGTAGTATAAAGTAAGGCAGCTGATGCCATTACATCAGTTTTTTTTGCCGTGGAGCCCAAAGCAGAAGCAGTATATTGCTAGATTTGTAACTGGCAATCAATTTAGAACTCACCACTGCCTGAACCTTCAGCAACTTCACTGGCTAGAATTAGAAAATATGTTGCTTCTTTCCCAACTTTCCTTTGTCCAAAGAGCTCTCTCTCAACCTAATAACACTCCTGCACTTTCCAAACTTCTGACCCCCTACTCTAACCTGAACTCACTTCGTTCCTCCAGTAAACTACTAGTAACTTTAACTAAATCCAACAACCTTGCTGGTGACTCCCTTTTCTCTAACGCCCTTGGTAAACACTGGAATCAACTTCCCACTGAACTTACTTCTATTCCAACTCCTATTCTGTTCAAACAAAAACTCAGAACTCACCTTAAAAATCAATGGTTATGTCCCTGTTGTAACCCGACTAGATCTCCTATAATCCCTCTCCTCCCTCTCCCTCTCCTTCTTCCTTCTTTTCTTCTACTAGCTTTACTATCATCACTTTATAAGTGCTATCTCTCTAATATTCCTTCTCTTCCTTTAGGTGCATTTCTTTTTACTGAAAGTATATTTTTTACTGATCTACTCTCTTTTTTTATTCTGTATATTTCTCTTTCTCTCATACTCTCCTTATATATCCTTCCTATAAAATAATGTGAAATAAGTTTAATTTTTATTTTTTGTGAGAATGATGAATCCTATTATGTTATGCTAATATTAAATCCTGTGATGTCTTCCTGTATATTTGTATATTCCCACCTCCTTCTCCTTTTTGCCACGCTCATTTTTTGTATATTATGTAACTGTGTTTATCTCTATGTGGAGCTTTTCTCCCCGGGCCTCTACTGAAAATGGAAATATATCCAGTTAGACTAGCCCGGTTAACAAATGTAAAATAAAATAAATAAATAAAATCTACCAAATTGAAGCTGAAGTCTTCTTAAGCGAAGTACCCCATTGGGGATCCTTTTTCCCTGCACTAACGGATGTCGGAAGAAGTTAACAGTTGTCTCGTCTGTGGAAAGAAATTCCACACCAAGACTTTCTTACTGCGTCACTTGTTTAGGCTATGACCACGATGTCCCCTTTTGTCGCTTCTGTGCTTTGTTCAATGCCAGAACTATCCGTCGGGCCCTTATTGTAGCTAGATATTTTTGCTTGCAGTCCTCTAACTCCGATATTTCGTTAAGCCATCCGACAGCAGATATTCTAAAAAAACAAAGATACGAGCTTGACCACACAGGTCCAAACCTATCAACGATGCTCAAGCTAGTCGCCAGTTCTCCGGTCCTCAGTGAGGCGCTTTCACAGCCCCTGATGCCTGCTTCTGTGGATTTGCAGGGGGCTACCGAGACCCTTTCGGAGTCCGGTATGCTGCAAAACTTTTCAATTAAGGATTCTGCGGTTAGCTCTACCTTGGATGGGTCTGGAGCACTGAGCAGGCATCACCTTCCGAGGAAATCTTTCGCACTACTGATTTTTGACACAGACGTCTTCTTTCCCGACTACCGTTCTTTTGAAAACTACCAAGTTTTTTAGGCCCAGGGTACAAACCACACCCAAGAAACAGATGACCCAACTCGGGCACCTGCTTCCTTGCCTCAGTCTCAGATGCTTAAAATGGCAGAAGACCTTATGCTGATCAGGGGAAGCCAAGCTACCCCCTCCAAAAGGAAGAGATCCTGTCCCCTGTAGTTTTGTCTGAACAAGTCAGATGACTCTGGATGCATCTGAATATGAAGACATGCAACCCCTCTCTACTTATGTGGGTTCTGATGCAGAGGATTCCATCCTTTCAGCCCCCCCCCCCCCGAGGATTTTTCCTTTGGGGAAACCCTTAATACCTTGAGGGAGCAATTTCCAGTGGGAGAGTTAGGACTACCCTCAGTCTAAAAGAGACTCAGGCAATTCTTAGATCTTCCACAGCACAGACTCTTGGCCATCCCCCCAGTCCTGGATGTTGTGGAGGATGGTTTCCTGGAATCTAGCTTGACTCCTGACACCCTCCCTCCTGCACCCAGAAAAAACAGACTGGTACTATAGAGTCCCTGTCTCTCTCAAATTTCTTTTTGAATATCCTACTGCTGACCCTGAGGTAATTTTTCAAGGGCCTAAAGGGATTAAAGCAACCTCTGCTAAGATTCCCACCCCCTCAGATAGGGATTCCTAAGCACTAGACAGGAGGAGTAAAAAAAAGTATACACCTCAGCTACTCTTGCTGTCAGGGCACTAAATTGACAGTTATGCATGCTAAAATTTCAGCAACATACTCTGGAACTCCTAAAACAAAAAATGTCTTCCTTTCCTGCTTGTGCAGTATCTAGAGAGTTACATGAGTTAATGCATTCTGCAAGTGAAGTAACTAAACACACCTTGCACTGTGATTTTGAAGCCCTAGAAGCTTCTTGCAGGGCAGCAGTCACCAGATCTGTCATTAGAAGGCATGCATGGCTTAAGGAACAGCCCTTGCCAGACCATGTCAAATCTAAATTGTTGGATACCTCCTTACACAAAGACAACTTATTTGGCACTAAGCCAGAGGTCTTAAAGATGTAAGAAAAAGCAAAATCTATGCAGACAGTTGAGGATTTCTTACAGGTTCAGCAGGCATTGTCCCACCTAGCACTGGTCCTTTCCTGCTCCCACTATGCCAGACCAGCCCAAACCCCCCAGACAGCAGCCACAGGGAATGCAGAGATCTAAGCAGTGGATTACCTCCACTTCAAAACCAGGGAGTTCTAAGCCACCCCTTTATGGTAAGAACTCACAATGCCTCACCTCCCCCCACCCCATCCCTCTACACACCTTCACTTTCCCCAAGAGGAAAACTTTCCTTTCATGCAAGCATCTGGACCACCATTACCAATGACCACTGGGTTCTCAGTGTCTCAGGGATACAAATTTTCTTTCAACACCCTTCCAACCCCAAAAGAGTTCCTAGATCTACCTCCAAACCAGTTGGCAGAGGCTCAAAAGCAAGTCCTTTCCCTGCCCTATGAGGGCAGTAGAGCACTTTCTTTCAGAACAGATAGGCCAGGGATGTTCTTCGTATTTCACTGTTGCAGTCATTACATTTGGGTAATCCTGCTGGCAGGTTGCCCTCAGTTGGCCTGAATTCCAAAGTCTTGGGTCCTGCGTCAGCTGTCGTCGCCCCTTCCCTGACGTAAGGGGTATAAAAGAAGCAGCTGACACCATTTTCTTTAGTCTTTCTTGCCGTGCGGTGCCCGAAGCAGAAGCAGTTCGCAAGTGCCAGTCGGCCGACTCCTGAGATGTTAGAGTTCAAATTTCAGAACCGAAGTCTTCTAGAAAGCCAAGTACCCCATTGGGGAAACTTTTTTCTTGCTCCAGAACCGATGTCAGAAAAAGTTAATAATTGTATTTCTTATGGGAAGCAAATACCTCATAAGGACTTTTATTCTTACTGTATTCCTTGCCTAGGCCCTGATCATAATTTTCTGGGTTGTCTGTTTTGTGCTAGATTTAACCAACACACTATTAAGCGTCTGTATGATTTTGCTTTAAACTATTTTGGACGAAGATTTAATTATCCAGAAATTTCAGTAAGCCATCTGACTACCGGAGTTCACAAAAAACGCGAAGAAAAAAAGACAGCAGAGGCCCAAAACCGACAAAGCTTCTCCTAAGCCAGTCGCTGGTTCTTAGTGAGGTGCTTTCACAGCCCCTGACGACCGCTACTTTAGAGTCGCAGGCTGCTACCGACTCCCATGTGGAGTCGGCCATGCCAATGGAAACTCAAGGTATTGGAGCCTCGGAAGCTGATCCTTCAGATGGGTCCGGAGCCGCTGAGCAGGCACCGGCTTCTGAGGGTGTATTTGGACCCAAACATCTATACATTAAACCAACTTCAAAGGCAAAGACTAAAGCACCTTCAAAGGCAAAGAAGCAACCTCAAGAGCCACGTGTACAGGCCTTCATGACCTAAAAACAGATGCTCAAAATGGCCGAAGACTTGATTACCTTGATCAGGGGATGTTCTTCGTGTTTCACTGTTGCAGTCATTACAGTTGTTATCCTGCTAGCAGGTTGCCCTCAGTCAGCCTGAATTCCAAAGTCTTGGGTGCTGCGTCAGTTGCTGTCACCTCTTCTTTGACGTCAGGTCTTCAGGGGTATAAAAGATGCTGCCAACGCCATTTTATTCAGTCTTTCTTGCCGAGCGGTGCCCGAAGCAGAAGCAGTTCGCAAGTGCCAGTCGGCCGACTCCTGAGATTTTCGTGTTCGAGTTTCAGATACGAAGTCTTCATTAAAAGCTAAGTACCCCGTTGGGGAAACTTTTTTCTTGCTCCAGTCCGATGTCAGAAAAAGTTAATTGCATTTCTTGTGGGAAACAAATACCTCATAAGGACTTTCATTCTTACTGTATTCCTTGCCTAGGCCCTGACCACGACGTTGCTAGTTGTCTGTTTTGTGCTAGATTTAACCAATGCACTATAAAGCATCGGTACGATTTTGCATTAAGCTATTTTGGGCGAAGATTTAATTATACAATGCCGTCTAATAGCCATCCAACTACCGGAGTTCACAAAAAACGCGAAGAAAAGAGAGACAGGCAACCGAGGTCCAAAACCGACGACAAAGCTTCTAAGCAAGTTGCTGGTTCGCCGGTTCTCAGTGAGGCGCTTTCGCAGCCCCTGACACCCGCTACTTTAGAGTCGCAGGCCGCTACTGACTCCCAAGTGGAGTCGGCCAGGCCGAAGGAAACTCAAGGTATTGGAGCCTCAGTGATTATTCCCTCAGATGGGTCCTGAGCAAGCATCTGCTTCTGAGGGTGTATTCAGATCTAAACAATTATATATTAAACAGACTTCAAAGACTAAAACGCATTTAAAGACAAAGAAGCAAGTTCACCAGCCACAAGGACAGGCCTCCATGCTCAAAAAACAGATGCTCAAAATGGCTGAAGACTTAATTACCTTGATCAGGGGTTCCCACCCCCCTCCTGATAAAAGGCCTAGCCAAGAGACAGACTATGAATCTTCAGATCAGGTTTCCATTTCTTCTGATTCCTCTTCTGATCGGGAATATTCTCTTCCTCCCTATGAGGATTCTGATGCTGAAGAATCAATTCCTTCAGCTTCTCCTCTTGAGGACTATTCTTTTGGGGAAACCTTGCAAACCATGAGGGAACACTTCCACTGGGAGAGCCAAGATTTTTCAGAATCTAAGAAAAGGCTCAGACTTCCTTTTACTTCCTCAACATATGCCTCTAGCTATTCCACCTGTGTTGGACATTGTAGATGTGTTCTCTGAGTCCAGTCTGACCCCTGACTCATTACCTCCAGCTCCTGTTAAGCCGGACAGATACTACAGGGTTCCTGACTCTCATAAATTCCTATTCAAAAACCCTGCTGCACACCCAGAAACTATTTCTCAGGGTCCAAAAGGGGTCAAGGCTTCTTCTGCAAAAAACCCTACCCCCCTCTGATAGGGATTCTAGGGCTCTAGACGGGGAAAAAAGATTTACACATCTGCTACTTTGGCTATAAGGGCCTTAAATTGCCAGTTTCATATGCTCAAATATCAGCAATATATCATGACATTGCTTAAACAGAAAATGATGGCAAATTCTGAATGTGCAGAAAACAAAGAAATGCAGGATTTATTGCATGCAGCTGAAGAAGTTGGAAAGCATACTTTGCAATGTGGTTTTAATTCACTGGAGGCCTCCTGCAGGGCTGCTGTTACGGTTTCTGTCATTAGGAGTCATGCTTGGTTAAAAGAACAAAGTCTGCCTGACCATGTTAAAGCAACATTATTATATGCTCCTTTACAACATGATACTTTGTTTGGTGTCAAGGCAGAAGAGTTGTTAAAGAAAATGGAAGACCAAGCTAAATCTATGCCCAAACGGTCAAGGATTTCTTACAGGTACAGTCACCTAGATTTAGCATACAAAGGCCTACAAAAAATTGGTCCTTTCCAGTCTCAGACCTCAAAGGGCAGATCCAGACGCCGTAGAGGCAGATCACCGCCACAAGGAATCCTACAGGTCTAAGCAGTGGAGTGCCTCTACCTCCAAAGGTGGAGAGGACAAATCACAATCATACAAGAAACAGTCCGAATGACTTCCCCCTGCCTGCACCAAGCACTTAACTTCTGGCAGCACCCTTGGGGGAAAACTAGCACTTTTTTTTCACAAAATTGGCACATTATAACCTAGGACAAATGGGTTTTAGACATAATGTCTCAAGGGTAAAAGTTTCATTTCCATACCTTACCAAAGTCAAACGGTTGGCCAGACCTGCAAAAAAAATCAATGGGCAGAGGCTCAAAAACAAGTCGCAGCTCTCATGGACATGAGGGCTATTCAACAAGTGCCTCAGCAAGAGCAGGGACAAGGATTTTACTGGGCTGTTCTTTGTACCCAGAAAGGACCAAGCATTGAGACCAATACTGGACCTATCTATTCTAAACACTTTCCTGGATATAACAAAATTCAAGATGTTGACCTTAAAGCAACTTCTGCCCATGCTGGGCAGCAAGGCTTGGCTCGTGACTTTAGACCTAAAAGAGGCATACCTGCATATCCCAATCAGACAAACATGCAGAAGATTCCTCAGATTCAAGGCTGGCTCAAAACATTACCAATTCTCTGCTCTGCCCTTTGGCTTATCTACTGCACTCAGGGTCTTCACAAAGTGCCTGGCACCAGTAATTGCTTACTGCAGACCGAGGAATACAAATCTATCCTTACTTGGACTGCCTCATACAAACAGAGAACAAGGACATTCTACTACAGCATCTGACGTTTGTGATAAGACTTTTAACATGCTTAGGGTACACAGTCAACAAAAAGAAATCAAAACTAGTACCCTCTCAAGAGATAATATTCCTGGGTGCAAGCTTAAATATAACTGCCCAGATGGCTTCTCACTCCAGACAAACAAAGGCAACTGACTACCTTCTTCAAGGAAATGGCAACAAAGGCCCAGTTATCTGCATGAAAAATTCTGCAGGCTTTGGGCTTCATGGCATCATGCATCTTACTAATTCCATATGCAAGACTGCATATGATGGAAAATTCAATGGTACCTAAAAAGTGTTTGGATGCAACATTGCCACAGTCTGGAAACAATGATTACTCTAATTCCCTGCCTGCAACAGGAATTTTGATGGTAGCCAAAAGCTTGTCACTAAAACAAGGGACAACCATTCTCACTACCCCCAGCCAGGCAGAGCCTAACGACGGATGCATCAGATTATGCCTGGGGGGGGGCACACATGGCAGGAAGAGGCATTCAGGGCACCTGGTCCACAAACCAAAAGCATCTACATATCAATCAAAAAGAGATTATAGCTGTTCAAAATGCCCTGACGGCCTTCAAGGACCGGGACAACTACTGATAGACAACACCATGGTCATGTGGTACATAAACAAGCAGGGGGGGGCACTCATTCTTATCCCCTGTGCAGGCTAGCCATGGCTTTATGGGACACAGCATTGACTTACTAAGTTCATCTGCAGGCACAATTCCTGTCAGGAAAGGAAAACACTCTGGCAGACTAACTAAGCAGAAACCTCATGGATCCCCACGGGTGGCACCTGGATCCACAAGTTATCAGCATGATAAAGAAATGGGAACGCCCAGACATAGATCTATTTGCCTCCCCTCAAAACAATCAACTAAAAAGATTCTGCACAAGGACTTATCACAGACAAGCTTGGAAAGTGGGCGCATTATCTTTCAACTGGACAAACCTATCAGTATATGCCTTTCCACCACTACCTCTCCTCCCCAAGGTACTCCTAAAAGTCAGGCAGGAGAAACCAAAAATGATTCTGATTGCCCCAGACTGGCCCCGCCAGTACTGGTATCCGATCTTGAGGAACTTGTCCCAATGCCCAGCCTGGACCTTACCTCAAATACCTCATCTACTGTCCCAGCAAAACAATCTGTTTCTGCACAGCCAACTCAGGACCCTAAACCTGGCAGCATGGTGGATAATGTAGCCATACAAACCACACTTCTCAGTAAAGCTGTGATGGTTGTCATTTTAGAAGCCAGAAGACCTAGTACTAGGAAGTCCTATGCCGGGAAATGAAAGATTTTGCACTTGGAACCAAACTCAAGGAACTGATACAGCTGTCCCAAATATTCCTCAGATTTTGCAGTACTTAACTGAGATGCTGGACAAAGGCCTATCTTTCTCATCAGTTAAAATCCATGCCTCAGCCATTTCGGCTCATTACAATACAGAGCCATCACTCTTTTCTCACCCTTTATTAAGGCAGTAACTCAGAGGAGCCAAAAACTTAAGGCCTCCAAGGAGAACACCAATACCTGCATGGGACCTCAATTATTTCTTGGAAAAACTCACCTTACCTCCTTTTGAGTCAGCTGCTACTGCAGATATAAAATTCTTATCTTGGAAAACAGCTCTGCTCCTAGCAATAACTTCTGCAAGAAGAGTTTGAGCTACATGCTCTCATGGCCGTGTAACCCTTTATCATTTTTTATCCAGACAGGGTCTCTCTGAGAACAAATCCTACATTTATGCCTAAGGTGTTATCCAGTGTATCCCTTAACCAAACTATTCATTTGCCAACCTTTTATCCAAATTCACAGAACAAGAGTGAGGAAATTCTGTATTCTTTGGACGTACGCAGACAACTTAGATTCTACTTGGACAAAACTAAAGTTTTCAGAAAGAACAATTACTAGTGGCATATGCCACAGCATCACAAGGAAAGGCCATCTCCAAGCAGACTATTTCAGAGTGGATAGGTCACTGCATTCGATGTTCGTGCTACACTGCTGCAGTCATTACACTTGGGTTATCCTGCTGTCAGGCGGTCCCGCAGTCGGCCTGAGTTCCAAAGTCCTGGTCCGGCGTCTGTTGCTGTCGCTTCTTCCCTGACGTCAGTGCACCAGGGGTATACAAGATGCATCCGATGCCATTTTCTTCAGTCTTGCCGCGTGGTGCCCGAAGCAGAAGCAGTTCGCAAGTGCCGGTCGGCCGACTCCTGAGATTTTCGAAGTCGAATTTCAGATCCGAAGTCTTCAATAAAGCTAAGTACCCCGTTGGGGAAACTATTTTCTTGCCTCTGACCGATGTCAGAAAAAGTTAATTATATTTCTTGTGGGAAGCAAATACCTCATAAGGACTTTCACTCTTACTGTATTCCATGCCCTAATCACGACGTCACTAGTTGTCAGTTTTGTGCTAGATTTAACAAACTCACTATAAAAAGACATTTTGATTTTGCTTTGCACTACTTTGGCCGAAGGTTCAATTATACAATGCCGTCAGATCAGCAGACTACCTCAATACTGAAAAAACGCAAAGACCAGGATAAAGACAGGCATCAGAGGTCGACAACGAAACCTCTTCTAGGCCAGTCGCCAGTTCTCAGTGAAGCGCTTTCGCAGCCCCTGACACCCGCTACCTCAGAGCCACAGGCCGCTGCCGACTCCCACGTGGAGACATCTAGGCCTCTGGAAACTCAAGGTATTGGGCCTACGGAAACTAATTCCTCAGATGGGTCCGGAGCCGCTGAGCAGGCATCTGCTTCTGAGGGTGTTTTCAGACCTTCACAACTTACCATTAAAACAGCCAAGACAAAGGTACCATTAAAGACAAACAAGTACAGCATTCTCCTGGACAGTCCTCCATGCCTAAGAAACAGATGCTTAAAATGGCCGAAGACCTCATTACTCTAATCAGGGGTACGCATCCCCCTCCTGAGAAAAGGCCTAGGCAGGAATACAGACTATGACTCCTCTGAGCAGGTTTCCATTTCCTCTGATTCCTCTTCAGACCAGGGATAATCTCTCCTCCCCTATGAGGACTCTGATGCTGAAGAACCTATCCCTTCAGCCTCTCCTCTTGAGGATTATTCTTTTGGGGAAACTTTAGATACCATGATGGAGCATTTCCGTTGGGAAAGCCAGGATTATTCAGAATATAAGAGGCTCAGGGATTTCCTCTTATTGCCTCAACACAGGCCCCTGGCTATTCCGCTTGTGCTAGATATTGTGGATGATGTGTTCTCTGAATCCAGCTCATCTCCCAATTCCTTGCCCCCTGCACCAGCCAAGCCAGATAGGTACTACAGAGTTCCCTGACTCTCAAGTTTCTTTACAAAAACCCTTCTGCTGATCCAGAAACTATTTCCCAGGGTCCAAAAGGGGTTAAGGCTTTCATTGCTAAAAATCCAGTACCCTCTGACAGAGATTCCAGAGCTTTGGATAGATGGGGGAAGAACGTATACACTTCTGCAACTTTAGCAGTAAGAGCTTTAAATTGCCAGTTTCACATGCGTAAGTACCAACAGTATTTAATGGTTCAATTAAAACAGAAAATGCTTTCAAGCTCAGAAGCTCCTGATTGTAAAGAAATGCAGGATTTATTGCATGCAGTTGAACTGGTGGGGAAAAATACTCTGCAATGTGGTTTTGATTCTTTAGAGGCCTCTTGTAGAGCCGCAGTTACAGGTTCTGTGATTCGAAGACATGCTTGGTTAAAAGAACAAAGTTTACCTGGTCATGTTAAGACAAAATTATTGGATGCTCCTTTACAGCATGATACTTTGATGTTAAGGCAGAAGAGGTGTTAAAGAAAATGGAGGATAAAGCTAAATCTATGCAAACAGTCAAGGATTTCTTACAGGTACAGCCACCTCGGTTTAGCAGAAATTGGCCAACAAAGAATTGATAATTTTCAGTGTCAGACAGGCCACAGAGAGGCAGATGCAGACTCCCAAGAGGCAGATCTCAACCACAAGGCTCAAACAGACAACGACAGTGGGGGCACCTCAACCCCAAAAGGTGGTGAGGACAAGTCTCAACCTTACAGGAAACAGTCACAATGACTTTCCCCTTCGTACGTCAAGCACATCCCTTCTGGAAGCCCCCTTAGGGGGAAAACTAGCACTTTTCTCAAAACTGTCAATCAATCACCCAAGACTAAATGGGTCCTGAATATTGTCTCATGGTTACAGATTTCACTTTCATACTTTACCAAGGTTAAAAGGAATGCCAGACCTGCCACAAAATCAATGGGCAGAGGCAGAAAAACAAATGTCAGCCCTCATGGACATGAGAGCTATTCAAAAGGTACCACAACAGGGACACGGATTTTACTCAAGACTCTTCCTGGTCCCCAGAAAAGGCAAGGCCTGGAGGCCCATACTAGATCTTTCAATTCTGAATACTTGCCTAGATATTCCGAAATTCAAAATGTTGACATTACAGCAGCTTCTACCCATGCTGGGCAAGAACGCTTGGCTTGTTACTCTGGACCTCAGAGGCATACCTGCATGTCCCTATCAGACAATTGCAGAAGATACCTCAGATTCAAAGCTGGTACAATGCACTACCAATTCTCTGCACTACCCTTTGGCTTATCTACTGCGCCCAGGGTCTTTACAAAGTGCCTGGCACCAGTATTTGCATTTTGCAGACAAAAAGGAATTCAAATATATCCATACCTGGACGATTGCCTCATTCAAGCAGAGACAAACTACATTCTTCTACAGCATCTGGCATTTGTAAAAAGGTTGCTAATTTCTCTAGGGTACACAGTAAACGAAAAGAAGTCAAAACTATTGCCCTCGCAACAGATTATATTCCTGGGTGCCAGCTTAAATACAACGGCCCAGATGGCTTACCTCACGCCAGACAAACAAGTTCAACTAACTCAATATTTTCAATTGCTGGCAAGAAAGTCCCATCTCCCTGCAAGAAAAATTCTGCAGGCCCTGGGATTCATGGCATCCTGCATACTACTAATACCATATGCCAGACTGCATATGTGGAAATTACAATGGTACCTGAAAAGTGTTGGCACTCAACACACTCAGTTTAGAAGCAGTAATACCAATTATTCCCTGCCTACAACAGGAGTTTCGATGGTGGGCACAGGCATGTCACCTAAACAAGGGTCAGCCTTTTACTCAACCCACAGCCAGGCAAACTCTTAACAGATGCTTCGGATTACGCCTGGGGAGTACACATGGCAGGAAAATGCATTCAGGGCAAGTGGACTACAGACCTGATGCATCTTCACATCAATCAAAAAGATGTTGGCTGTTCAAAATGCCCTAACAGCTTTCAAGGACCTTCTACATCCAGGACAATTGCTACTAAAGACAGAGACACCACAATAATGTGGTACATAAACAAGCAAGGGGGCACTCATTCTTATCCCCTATGCAGGCAAGCCATGACCTTGTGAAACACAGCTGTAACATATCAAGTTCACCTCAAAGCACAATTCCTGCCAGGAAAGAAAAATACTCTGGCAGACTATCTAAGCAGAAATATCATGGACCCTCACGAATGGAAATTGATCCTACAAATCTTCAGCATGGTAACGCAAAAGTGGCAATGCCCAGACATAGATCTTTTTGCCTCCCCACTGAATTGCCAACTACAAAAATTCTACACAAGGACTTATCACAAGCATGGAAAGTGGATGCTCTTCTGTTCAGCTGGAAAAACCTAAAAGTTTATGCCTTCCCACCACTGCCTCCTTTCAAAGGTACTCCTAAAAGCCAGACAAGAAAAACCAGAGATGATCCTGATTGCTCCAGACTGGCCACGCCAGTACTGGTACCCTATCTTAAGGAACTTTGCTGAAAGTCCACCATGGATTTTGCCTCAAATTCCACACCTTCTGACTCTGCAAAACAATCAGATCCTGCACGGTCAGCTCAAAACACTAAACCTGGCTGCATAGCAGATACATTAGTCAAACAGGCAACACTTCTCTCTAAAGCTGTTATGGATGTCATTTTGGAGGCCAGGAGGCCTAGCACCAGGAAAGCTTACTCAGAAAAATGGAAGAGTTTCTGCGCCTGGAACCAGGCTCAGCCTTTACAATACTTAACTGAGATGCTGGACAGAGGCCTATCCTTATCGGTTAAGATCCATGCCTCTGCCATTTCAGCACATTACAACACAGATCCTCCTTTATTCACTCATCCCTTGCTAAAGCAGTACCTCAGAGGGGCTAAAAACATAAGACCGCCCGGAGAGCACCAACTTGGTACCTCAATTTTGTTTTGGAAAAACTGACCCTACCACCTTTTGAGCCAGCCAATACAGCCGATCTAAAATTTTTATCATGGAAAACAGCTCTGCTCCTGGCAGTAACTTCAGCACGAAGAGTCTCAGAGCTACAGGCATTAATGGCAGTGGAACCGTTTATAATTTTTCATCAGGACAGGGTTTCTTTAAGGACAAACCCTACCTTTATGCCAAAGGTGGTATCTAGTGTGGCTCTTAACCAAACCATCCATTTGCCAACTTTTTATCCAAACCCCCAGAATAAAGGGGAGAAACATCTGCATTCTTTGGACATACACAGGCAGCTATGCTTCTACTTGGACAACACAAAGGCTTTCAGGAAAACTGAGCAACTGTTTGTAGCATATGCTGCAGGATCACAGGGCAAGGCTATCTCAAAGCAGACTATATCCAAATGGATAGGACACTGTATTCGGTATTGGTACACACAGCATGGAAAATCAGTCCCAAATAACATTAGGCCACATTCCACCAGGGCAACAACCACTTCAACAGCCTTTCTCAGAGGAGTACCTAGCAAGGAAATTTTGGAGGCTGCAACTTTGGAGTTCAGTGCACACCTTTACCAAGCATTACCACCTGCCTCTTTACTCTAAATCCAGAGCAGGATTTGCCACTGCAGTTCTGCAGGGCCTCATAGCCAATCCTAACTCTCTATAGACCAGCCACCCAACCTCAGCTTTGGGATTCTACCCAAGTGTAATGACTGCAGCAGTGTAACACTATGAACATAGTACAGTTTTGTACCTACCATAGTGTAGATTTTCGAGTGTTCACACTGCTGCAGTCCAGGTTACCCTCCCTCCATCCCCGCTGGACTTATCTATACCTTTCTATCCTATACAACCTTTGGGGTGTATTTGCTGGTAACTGAAGGTATTGTTTTTACTGTATATTTTTGATTAGCAGTATGTATTGCCTACCTACTTGGGGGCACCTGACATCTGGGCCAAGAAAAACAGAAGAAAATGGCGTTGGATGCATCTTGTATACCCCTGGCGCACTGACGTCAGGAAGAAGTGACAGCAACCGACGCCGGACCAAGACTTTGGAACTCAGGCCGACTGCAGGACCGCCTGACAGCAGGATAACCCAAGTGTAATGACTGCAGCAGTGTGAACACTCGAACATCTACATTTACAGTAGGTACAAAACTGTACTTTTCTGCTACTCACAGCATGGTAAACTAGTGCCTAAGGGCATTAGGCCACATTCAACCAGAGCTGCAGCCTTTCTCAGGGGAGTACCAACCAAAGACATTTTAGAGGCTGCTTCTTGGAGTTCATTGCATACCTTTACAAAACATTTCAATCTGCCTCTTTACTCTAAATCCAGGGCAGGCTTTGCCACTACAGTTCTGCAGGGCCTCATAGCCGCTCCTGATGCTGTTTAGCTGCAGTCCCCCAACCATAGCTTTGGTACTCCACTCAAATGTAATGACTGCAACAGTGGAACACGAAGAACATAGTACAGTTGTGTACACTTACCATAAATGTAGATGTTCGAGTGTATTCACTTTTGCAGTCCAGGTTACCCACCCGCCTCCCCCCTTTTCTGATGGGAACCTATCTTTCCTTCTCTGATTTATCCAACCTGTTTGTATTTGCTTGTGGGTGAAGGTAAAGTTTATATTGCTGCATGATGTTTTATATATAGATATAAATTTTGACTACCCTTTTTGGGGGCACCTGACATCTGGGCCAAGAGAAACTAAAGAAAATGGCATTGGCTGCTTCTTTTATATACCCCTGACGACCTGACGTCAGGGAAGGGTTGACGATAGCCGATGCAGGACCCAAGACTTTGGAATTCAGGCCGACTGAGGGCAACCTGCCAGCAGGATTACCCAAATGTAATGACTGCAACAGTGAATACACTTGAATATCGACATTTATAGTAAGTGTAATCAACTGTACTTTTCTACTCCAGACTTTTTCTGGTACCCAGAAAAGAGGGCACCTGGCACCCCATCCTCGATCTATCCATTCTAAGCACCTTCCTGGTGATCCCATTCTACTAGGGTAGCCTCCACTTCCACAGCATTCCTCAAAGGAGTTCCCACCAGGCACTTCCTGGAAGCTACCATCTGGACTAATGTCCATACCTTTACCAAGCATTATCCCTACCTCTATTTTCTAAGGCTAGGACAGGGTTTGCCTCTGCAGTTCTACAGGGCATGCTGACCCATTCCTAGGTCTCTTACTAATCCTACCACCACTCTCCTCAGCTTTGGGAATCCTCCCACAGGTGATGACTACAACAATGAAACACGAACATAGTACAGTTGTGAACACTTACGATAAATGTAGATGTTAGTGTTCACTGTTGCAGCCCTGGTTTCCCACCCTCCTTCCCCCTTGTATCTTCTTTATTTAGGGAGGCAATTTTTTAACTGTGGCTTTTAGCCACCAGGCCCACTTTACCATGTTTACTTAGGCCTCTGACTGGTTAGGGCAATAAAAACTGATGTAATGGCGCTGGCTGCCTTCCTTTATAGCACTAACGGAGCGACAGCAGCCGATGTAAAAAAAAAAAAAAAACATGGAGTCTGGTATTCGGGCGGGCCGAGGGCTACCACAGCAGGGATAACCCACAGGTGATGACTGCAACAGTGAATACACTCCTAACATCTACATTTGTGGTATGTGTACACAACTGTACTTTATTCACATGCTTGATGTTCACAGGCAGCTCAAATACTATGTAGTATCTAGGCAAAACTCTTATCTTATGGAACGCCGATCAACTGTTCTCATATGAAGGTAAGAGGAAAGGACAAAGTGGAAGAAAAAAAAATTTCTATGTGGTAGTTTTATGCGTTTGTTTTTTGTTAAACTCATTATAATTCCTTTTAGGCAGTGTTTGGGGCCCACTCTGCAAGGGCTTTGGTGCCTTTCTGGAAAGGGGTGGACTCAATATTTTAAAGGCAGCAACTTGCTTCTCTGTCCATACCTTTACAAAGCACTACAAGCTGAATTCTTTTACCGGGTCCGGCGCAGGCTTTGCTAGGGCCATTCTTTAAGGGGTCCTGAAGTCTTCATTTATTTGCCACCTCCCTTATTAATTTCTAAGCATGGTAATCTACCTATATAACCTAAGCATCTGCGACAGTAATGTGTTTAAAAATAGTGCAGTTTTGCAAGTAAAACTTAACAGATCTGTTACAGTAGCTGCCCTTCCTTTCAGCACAGTTAATGTAGATGTTAATCATACCAACCTTCTGCCGTAGCCTTAGCTATATGGGTTGTATCCTATGAAGGAAGCTGGCAGTTGTATCATTGGCAGGATATAACCCATATAGTTAAGGCTACTGCAGCAGTGATAAAACATCTTCTGCTATGGTAAGTTTAATTTGCACAACTGTATTTTTTTTTCACTGTGTTGCCCTTTTCTATATATCTACTGTTGGATTTGTTTCATAGCATCATTACTTCAGGGCTGTGTCCTCCCTTCCCAGGCAAAAAAATATTCTGCAGATATTCATGCACTCTTTATACGGAGCACCTCTAGCTGCTTATAAGATTGTGCGAATTGCCCACTTAAGCTCTGAAAACCGGATGGTCACAAGATGTAGGACCCAAATAGCTTGGGCTACTGCAACAGCGGTCTGTTAACTCTCTACTTCCAAGTGACCCAACAGGTGCATCTGCAGTTAAGTCCTGACACCTCTAAGCGTCAAATATTGCTTGTTCATATTTGCATCATTAATTCCAAAACCATGCTATGAACAAGGTTTTAAAATATTTCATGTTAAAGCTTACACAATACCAAACTCAACCGGATTAATATTTAATCTGTGTAGTACAGATAGATATTAACTGTTTTTATATTTATATAGATATAATTTTCACATTTTTCTAAATATCTCAACAAGCAAGTAACACTGACAGAACTCCTTAGCCTCATATGAAAGCTCTCCGCTAGATGAATAAAATGTTACTAACAGTATGCACGTAACTTAAGTGTTTGCTGAAATATTGGAAATTGTTTACAAAATATTACAAATGTAATAGTTACTGTGTTTTATAAAATTCAGTTTAGGACCTAGAACCTGAAGAATACTGCCACTATAAAAATAGTTTATGCTGGTGTGTGTCGTATATACTTTGCTCATAATCCCTGTGATCCCAGAGAGATGAATATTTGTTTGAAATTTAAGGACATCATTTGATTGTCAAAAGGCTTAGGCTCCACCCCTTGGAAGTTGCATTGCAAACTTCCTGTGCTTCATTGGCATGCATGAGTTAAACCACGTACTGCTGCAAATTTACCTACACAGCCATACTGTCTGGTCCAGCTCCTTCAGGCCTGCGATTGCCACAGATACATTTGTATTTTAATCCTGGAAAGCAATAACCAAGAAACGAACTAAACTTGAATGAAAATATAGAACTGTTCATCGTAGAGCTCTGTTGTAGCCAGATATTTTTGTCTTCTGTCTCCTATTACAGAAAACCAGTCAGTCAGAAAACCGCAGGTCTTGCGAAGGGTAGAGATAGACCGCATAAGGCCAAGGCTTCCGACAACACCACCGCTGAAAGTGTCACCAGTTCTTTGGAATTCAGTGAGGCACTTTCGCAGCCCCTCATGCCCAACTCAAGTTACTTCACAGGCCTCTACCGAGAACCTTTTGGAGTTCTGTATGCCACAGATGTCTGCATCGCCTAACGAGCCTTCGGCTGTGCCTCTGTTGGGTCTAAAGCTGCTATGCAGGCACCGGTTTCTGAGGATACCTCTCTCACTTCGGAATTCCTTTCAAGGCCTTCACCCTCTCTTCTGACTAGCACACCGATAGCACCGAGGGATTTTCTTCAGGCCAGACTTAGAGCTACTCCAAAGAAAACAGCAAAAAGTCTCCATTCCACTACTCCTCCCCCCTCCTCAAACTAGAATGCTTAAAATGGCTGAGGATTTCATTTTTTCTTTCAGGATAATCAGGCCACACCAGCCAAAAGGAGAGGGGAACCTTCTCCAGACATCCAGTCGGATTTAGACTCAGAGGGATTTGACTCCTCTTTTTGAAGAGGAAAATCTCTTGCTGCCTATGAAGACTCAGATGCAGAAGAATCTATTCCTTCTGCATCACCTCCGGAGGACTTCTCCTTTGGGGAAACCTTCCACACCCTCAGGGAACACTTGCAGTGGGAATCAACAGATTTTCCTCAATCCAAGATAAGACTGAGTTTCTGGACCTACCCCAGCACAGGTCTCTGGCCATCCCACCCATCTTGGAGGTGGTAGATGTTTACCAAGGCTCCAGCCTTACCCTTGACACCCTTCCACTTGCCCCCAGAAAATCTGACACATTCTACAGGGTACTTGACTCGCATAAATTCTTCTATAGAAATCCTATAGCGGATCCAGAGGTTACTCTGGGACCTAAGGGAGTTAAGGCTACTTGTACAAAAAATCCTACTCTGGCAATGAATCTAGGGCCTTGGACAGATGGGGGGGTAAAAAAAAAGTATATACCTCTGTAACTTTAACTGTAAGGGCTCTCAACTGTCAGTTTCAGATGTTAAAATATCAACAGCACACTTTGGAACTTTGGAAACAGAAAATTTCTGCTTTTCCAGATTTTCCCAACAATAGGTAGATAGAATTGCTGCACTCTTCGTATCATGCAGCAAAGCACTCCTAAGCACTGTGGATTTGACACCCTAGAAGCTTCTAGCAGTGCAGCAGTGACCGGATCTGTTATCAGAAGACATGCATGGCTGAAGGAACAAAATCTCACTGATCATGTCAAAGCTAAAATCATGGATGCACCTCTTGACAAAGACTGCTTTTTCAGACAGAAAACTGAAGAGGTACTTAAAAATATGGAAGACAAAGCAAAATTGATGCAGACTATTAGATTTTCTTCAAATACAACATCCTAGTTTCAGCAGAAAATTTCCCTCTAAACACTGGTCCTTTCCTGCACCAAACAGGAAGGCACAAGGCAAAACCCATAGGGACAGACCCACCAGGACTAAAACTTAGGGCCAGCTAAGAACAAAACAGTGGCCCCTTCCCCCCCAGACCACTAGAGTGAGTTGAAAAGCTACGCTGTATGGAAAAAATCTTAATGACTACCTTTCCCATCTCTGCCTACCTCCACCACACCAAAAGCTAGGAGGAAGGCTTCTCTATATAGAGAAAATTGGAACCCTTAACAAAAGATCAATGGGTCTTAAGTCATTGCTCAGGGGAACAAATTCAGTTTCCAAAAACTACCACCTCCATAAGGGTACTCAGACCTACCTCCAAACCAGTGAGCAGAAGTACTATAACAAGTGCAAAACTTAACATCCCTAGGGGCAGTAGAACCTGTACCTCCAGAATGTTGCAAAAGGTTTTTATTCGACTATTCCTTGATGTTCGTTTTCACTGTTGCAGTCCATCACATTTGGGTTATCCTGCCAGGGGTAGCCCTCAGTCAGCCTGAATACCAGAGTCTTGCTATTTTTGCATCTGTTGCTGTCGCTCCAGGACTGACGTCAGTTCATCAGTGGTATAAAAACAGGCAGCCAACGCCATTACATCAGTCTTTCTTGCTGAGGAGCCTGAAGCAGTTCGCCCAAGTGCTGGTCTGCAGCTACCTGAGTTTTCGTTTACAAATTGAAGTTGAAGTCTTCTAAAGCCAAGTACCCCATTGGGGATCAGTTTTTCTTGCATTAACCTATGTCAGAAAAAGTTAACAATTGTCTCGCCTGTGGAAAGCAAATGCCCCACCGAGACTTCCATTCTTACTGCGTCACCTGTTTAGGCCCAGACCACGATGTCCCTCGCTGTCGCTTTTGTGCTTTAACGCCAGAACTATAAGTCATCTGGCCCTTATTGTAGCTAGATATTTTCGCTCTTAGTCCTCTAATTCCGATATGGCTTCAGTAAGCCATCCGACTACCAATCTTCCGAAAAAAACATAAGGATAAAGACAGACCTCACTGGTCCAAAACTGCAGACGCTTCTGTTAAGCTAGTCATCAGTTTTCCGGTCCTCAGTGAGGCACTTTCGCAGCCCCTGATACCCACTTCTGTGGATTCGCAGGCCACTACCAAGACCCTTTCTGAGTCTAGTATGCCGCGAGACACTTAGACCAAGGATCCTGTGGATGGCTCTACCTTGGATGGGTCCGGAGCCGCTGAGCAGGCACCAGTTTCTGAGGAAGTACTTCGCACTACCGATACTAGACACAAACTGATGACTACTTTTGCCTCTTCAGTTCTTTCAAAAACTAGAGTTTCTAAGGCCCAGGGTACGCACTATGCCCAAAAAACCAAGGCCCAGGGTATGAACTATGCCCAAAAAAATCAACAACTCGAGCTCAAGCTCAAATGCTTAAAATGGTGAAAGACCTTTATGCTTTAGGGGAAGCCAGGCTACCCCTTCCAAAAGAGAGAGAGAGACTTGTCCCCAGTAGTTTTATCTGAACAGGAGTCCGATGACTCTGGTGCTTCTGAATATGAAGACATTCAACCCCTCTCTGCTTATGAGGATTCTGATGCAGAGGAATCCATTCCTTCTGCCTCTCTACCCGAGGTGTTTTCATTTGATGAAACCCTTCGTACTTTAAGGGAGCATTTCCAATGGGAGTGTCAAGACTATTCTTAATCAAAAAAGACTTAGATTTATCACAGCACAGACCTTTGGCCATTCCTCCTGTCCTGGATGTTGTGGATGATGTCTTTATGGAATCCAGTTTGACTCCTGGCACCCTTCCTCCTGCTCCCAGGAAACCTGACAGGTACTGCAGAGTCCCTGACACACTCAAATTCCTTTTCAAAAACCCTACTGCTGACCCAGAGATCATCTCTCAAGGACCTGAAGGAATTAAAGCAATCTCTGCTAAGAATCCCACCCCACCCGACGGTGATTCATGAACTTTAGACAGATGGGGTAAAAAAGTATACACCTCTGCTACTCTTGCTATTAGAGCATTAGATTGTCAGTTCCACATGCTGAAATAGCAGCATACCATGGAACTTCTCAAACAAAAAAAATCTTTTCCTGCTTGTGCAGAAAATAAAGAATTACAAGAGCTTATGCATTCTGCCATTCAAGTTACTAACCACACCTTGCAATGTGGCTTTGACACCCTAGAAGCATCTTGCAGGGCAGCAGTCACTGGATGTTCTTTGTGTTTCAGGGTTGCAGTCATTACCCTGCTGGCTGCCAACAGGATTACCCAAATGTAATGACTGCAACAGTGAATACACTCAACATCTACATTTGTGGTAAGTGCACACAACTGTACTTTCTGTCCTTAGTCATGCTAGGCTTAAGGAACAGACCTTGCCAGACTGTCAAATCCAAATTATTAAACGTACCATTGAACAAATACAATTTCTTTGGCACCAAGTCCGAAGAGGTCATATAAAAGATGGAAGAAAAAGCTAAATCTTTGCAGACAGACTTTTCACAGGTCCAGCCTCTGAGGTTTAGTAGACATTGTCCCTCCAAGCACTGGTCCTTCCGTGCCCCCACCAGGCCAGCTCAGTCCAGACTCAGGGAAGCAGACCCCCCAGACAGCAGCCCCAGGGAATGCAGAGATCTAAGCAATGGAGTTCCTCCTCTTCAAAGACGGGGAGTGATGAGCCACCCCCTTATGGTAAGAACTCACAATGACTTTATACCCCCACCCCTTACCTCTGCCCACCTACTTGTGCCCCTAGGAGGAAAACTCTCATTCCATGCAAGCAACTGGGCCTCTGTTATCAACGACCGATGGATCCTCAACATAGTGTTCCAGGGATACAAATTTTATTTCCACACACTGCAAACCCAAAAGGGTTCCCAGATCTTCCGCCAAACCAGTGGGCAGAGGCCAAAAAACAAGTCCTTTCTCTGCTCTTTGAGGGCAATACAGCATGTTCCTGCATACCAGATAGGCCCAAGGTTTCTATTCCAGTCTCTTCCTGGTACCCCGAAAAGAGGGCACCTGGCGCCCAATCCTTGATCTATCCATTGTAAACACACTGGTGATACCAAAATTCAAAATGCTCACCCTCCAGCAGCTTCTTCCTATGCTTTCCAAAGATGCTTGGTTAGCCACCCTAGACCTAACAGAGGCCTACCTGCACATCCCAGTCACGGAATCTTGCAGGAAATATCTGCGTTTCAGGGCAGGTTCTATGCACTTTCAGTTATCTGCGCTTCCCTTTGGCTTATCCTCTGCTCCCAGAGTTTTCACAAAATGCCTGGCTCCAGCCATTGCTTTTTGCTGGCAAATATTCAAATTTACCTCTACTTAGACTATTGCCTGATTCAGGCAGTCAGGAAAATCTATTACAGCACCTGACCTTTGTAAAGGACCTGTTGACCTCTCTAGGGTTTACTGTCACCAAAAAGAAATCAAAACTAGTCCCTACACAAAAAATTGTATTCCTTGGAGCAAGCCTGGACACAGCATCCCAGATATAGCGATGCTTACTCCAGAAAAACAAGCCTACTTGACAGCCTACTTTTCTCAACTAGACACCAGAACCCAGTTATCCACAAAGAAAATCCTGCAAGCTGTAGGGTTCATGGCCTCCTGCATTCTACTCATTCCATATGCCAGACTGCATATGAGGAAACTACAATGGTACCTAAAAAGCCTTTGGTGTCAACACTCTCAAGACCTGGAAACTATCATACCAATGATACCTTGTCCAAGGAAAGTTTTTCTTTGGTGGGCAGCAGCATGCAACCACAACAAGGGACTTAACCCCACGCCGCCCAGACCCTCACCACAGACGCATCAGACTATGCCTGGGGTGCACACCTGGACGGCAGGTGCATTCAGGGCCATTGGAGCCCAAATCAATCTGCACATCAAGCAAAAAGAGATGCTAGCTGTTCAGCACGCCCTGACAGCTTTCAGATCCCCTACTCTCCCTGGTGCCTCTACTGATCAAAACAGACACCACAGTGATGTGGTATATCAGCAATCAGGGAGCGACTCACTCTTATCCTCTCTGCAGGCTCGCTATGACCCTTTGGCATACGGCCTAACTGCTAACACAATTCCTGCCAGCCTCCCTAAACTCTCTGGCAGACAACTTAAGCAGAAGCCTGCTAGACCGACATGAGTGGCAGCTAGACCACACAACCTTTACCCTTGTAACCCAGAAATGGGGCACCCTGAAGATGGACCCCTTTGCCTCCCACTCCAGTCAGTTCAGCAAATTCTGCACCAGGGAACCTCATAGGCCTGGAAAGTGGATATTGTATCTTTCCAGTGGGTAAACCTCTCAGTCTTTGCATTTCCCCCCTCTACCACTCATTTCAAGGGTTCTGCTCAAAATAAGGGAGGAAAAACCGAGGACAATCCTGATTGCCCCAGACTGGCCATGCCAGCACTGGTACCCACTGCTGAGAAGCCTGCCACCATGGCACCTACCTCAGATCCCAACACTCCTGACCCAGAGGAATGGAGAATTCATGCATCGCCTCGAGCTGGCAGGCTGGCTTATTCCATTACCTCTCCTCAGCCTAAGCAAACAAGTCCTAGATGATGTTCTTAATCTTACATTGCTGCAGTCCTTACATATGGGTAGTCCGCTGTCCTCGGTCGGCCCGAATACCAAAGTATTAGGCTGACGTCGGTCATGGGCGCTCATATGCTGACAAGGTGAAAAGGTTTTGCACCTGGATCCAGGCTAAGGGAGCCTGACCGGCACAGCCCTCCCTACCTCTCATCCTGGATTACCTAGCAGACCTACTACACATGGACCTATCCTTCTCTACTATTAAAATTCATGCCTCTGCCATCTCTGCTCATTACAGCACCGAGCCACCTCTCTTCTCACACCCTCTCACAGTTCCTAAGAGGGGCTAAACTTAAGGCCACCCAGAAGAGTTCCTGCCACAGCTTGTGACTTTAACTTTGTGTTGGAAAAGCTCACCCTACCCCCTTTTGAACCTGCAACTTCAGCAGAGTTAAAATTCCTGTCTTGGAAGACAGCCTTGCTTCTGGCCATCAGTCCAGCTAGAAGAGTATCAGAGCTACAAGCACTCATGGCTGTAGAACCAGTCATCATTTTCCATGTTGACAGGTTCTCCCTCAGGACTAAACCCATCCTTCATGCCTAAAGTGGTGTCCAGTGCGACTCTCAACCAATCCATTTACTTGCCCACCTTTTTCCCTAACCCACAAAACAAGGGGGAAAGGATCCTGCACTCACTCTAGATCTGCACAGACAGCTCAGATTCTATCTGGATAGGACTAGCAATTAAGTTTTTCTAAAAGATTTAGTCAACTTCACAGCAGGAGCAGAGGGCAAGGCCATATCCAAACAATCTCCAAATGGATAGCTACAAACAGCACGGGAAGCTGCCTCCAAAGGGGGCATCTTCAAGCATTACCACTTGCCTATCTTCTCCAAATCCAGGGCAGGCTTTGCCACTGCAGTCTTGCAGGGCATCCTAGCCAGCCCCCAGTTGTCTTGACTGCCTCCACCCTTTTCTTCAGCTTTGGGAATCAACCCAAATGGGATGACTGCAACAGTGAAACATGAAGAACATAGTACGGTTGTGTACACTGGTTCCACCCCTCCATTCCCCTTATCTCTCTCTTCCTCTCTCCTTACAGGGAATTTTTGGTATTACTTTCTACTGGTGGTGTTTATCCACCATAACCTAGCTCCATATTTGGGGGCTCCTGACAGGGCAAGAAAGACTGATGTAATGGCGTCGGATGCCTGGTTTTATACCACTGACGACCTGACGTCAGTCCTGGAGCAACAGCAACCGATGCAGAAATACTAAGCCTCTGGTATTCGGGTCGACCGTGGGCTACTCCTGGCAGGAAAACCCAAATGTGATGACTGCAACAGTGAATTCGAACATCTACATTTATGGTAAGTGTACACAACTGTACTTTCCTTCACTTGCATTCTGTTCTCCTTTCCCTCTAACATCTTTTTCCGTGCTATCCTCATTCCATTCTTACAAATGTACATCTCATATTCTATTTGCCTTGTAAACTTGATCTTTGTTAAAAATAAATTTCAACTTCTACAAAATGATTGCCTGTGTTTGAACTCCTTACTTTTACTGCTTTGCAACTTAACTTTTGTTAAAATGTCTTTTTCAGTCCGTGGAGCCTTTTCCTCACTGGACATCTGCTGAGAGCATGCTTTATACAAAAACTGAGAAACTGGAAGCTCATGATTATGAAAATGGATAGCAAAATGCCAGCAGCAAAAATGTTTTTGTCCTTGTAGTCTTGTGTACAAGTCAGATATATTTGTCAATGAATGACTAGCAGAATAAATTTATTTGGAAGGGAAGAAGGGAAGAGGTGTAAGTGGGATATAGGATGATCCTTCTAGGCATCTTATGTTTACCCAATTTGAAAGGGTACAAGAGCTGTGTTGGCTTGTGCATGTAACTCAAAATAGGGACAGATGATGAAACTGGGAGAGCTAGTGATAGAGAGAGTAAGATTTTGGATGCAAGTGTTTAAGAAGGCAGCAGTACAAAACACACAATAGCAGAAAGTTTTCCAAGAAGTAAGGCAGTATGAGAACGGAGAAAGATTTTACCAGTAGGTATGTCTGGATACAGGGATATAGAAAATAGGCAAGAGGGATTGCAATTTGCTGGAAGAAATTGGCAAAAAGAACCAAGGTACGTGGGAGCAAGTAACTCTGGAGGAAAAGGTAACAGAGTGGGATAAGGCTAAGCAGAAATTTGGACTGCAGGTTAGTGATTGCCATCCGTATTGGGGAGTAAGGATATAGGCAAAGAGAAAATGGATAGAGGATTATTTAAGTGTAAGACTAGAACTGTTAGAATTGTTAGTTTAGCCTAGATCAGAAGTTGCTGTTAAAAATTAGAGTGTACAAAACAAAGACTAAGAATTTTTCAGAGGTTAGAAAAGATTTGGAAAAGAAAATGGAAAGACAATTTACAAGGGAGCAATGGGATGAAACTTTAAAGGCTCCCAAGAATGCAGCAAAGTCCAGAAGGTGTAGTATTTTTGCATTGCCATTTTTCCCCCAAATGGACCAGTTTGGATTGATTTTTTCCTTGGATAGTTAGCAAATGCTGGAGGTGCAAATGGGAAGAGAGACGGTTGGGAATATATAATCATTTGGAAGATTTTAAATTACTATAAAGTACCTCAACAGAAATCTTGAGAGAACAAATGGTTGTAACTTACCGTCTTGATCTGAGATGTAGTATTTGAATTGACTAGACCATAGTAAATCTAGTGAGTTTGATGTCTCTACTCCTACGTGATACATTGGCAAGCTTCAGATTCTCGCCAAACCCAGTTACCTCCACTGAATATGCAGAAATGTACACCACCACACTATACCAGCATGTAAACACCTGTTTAGATGAAGCTGTACCTAGTAGAAAACGAGTGCATGCCAAACCCTGTAAACAAATCCACATGGTGAAACCATATCAACAAGCTTTCTAATGAAAGGAAAATAATTTTGATTAGAAGTAAGAGTAATTCCCAGAATGTTAGAGCCCTTGTCACTGAAATAACCAACTCAGGGGCTTAATAAAATCCACCAAAGCAAAGTTAGACTGAAATAGCTACGCAAGCCAAAGACCACCATAAGGCATTTTTTAGTTGTGTTCATAATCTCAAAAGCACAATGCAACTAGGGCGTTGAGCTGATTGTGAACAATATTGTCTACACTGAGGCTGAAGCTGTAGTGAACTTGTTGGAAGATAAATTTAGCTCTAATTTTACCCCTCTTCCCCTTTTCTGTCCCTGTCCCTCAATATATACCTGAAACTAGTCTTCCTCCAGCTGTCCTCCAAGACCAAGTCCAAAAGGTGCTATCAAAAGCTAAAAATACTGTATCAATGGGTCCTGACAATATCCCTGCATGTATCTTTAATAGCATGAAGCAAGATTTAGCCACACCTCTTTCAACATTGTTCACTGGCAGCCTCCATGCAGGTTTTGTACCAAGAGAATGGAGAAATTACATTCACTCTCCTGCATAAGGAATGACCACCTGCATACCCAGGCAATTAGACCCATAGGTCTGAACAGCATAATGCAAAGCCATGGAAAGATTTATGGAATTAGTCAGGATTTAGGGAACTTCCAAACACTAGACCCATCTCTGTATGGATTTGTCAAGGGCAGATGGTGCTTACTCAACCTTTTGGATCTTTTTGTAAAAGGTCGCCAAAACAATGGATGAAGGTAGAATGGTGCACACCACATACCTCAACCTGGCCATAGCGTTTGAAACAGTTCTCTACTCGGGCATAGTAAAAAAAAAAAAAAACTAATACAAAAATAAAGTAAAACTGGGACTAAATCCCCGTGTCACCCATTGGGATGCCAGCTGGCTCACAGGGGAAGTTAACGTCGCAAAGTGACCAGTCACCAGCAGAGTCCCCCTGGGTTCTGTGCTGGGACCTCTGTTTGACACCTACTTTTCTGAAGTAAAAGCCAATACTGAAGGCCTCTGGCTGACTGCTGATGGCTGCAAGCTAGGAGCAGTCATTGAATCACCAAATGATTTAGCCATCCTTCAGGAAGATTTCTCTCTAACTGGTGCCAAAATCATGGACTGAAACTAAATGCTTAAAAAATGCATTATTGTGCCCTTTGGGAGGTTATATACCCCTGGGAACTTGTGTGGACAGTGACCTAACTTTTGGCTAACATGTCTGTTGCTGTAAGAAAGTCCTTTTATATTCCACACCTTATAACCCCAAGAGACTGTGTCTAGATTTAGGGATGTCATTCTCCCCCTTTACTCCTCATTAGGCCATTCATTGAGTATAATGCCCCCTTTGGCATCCATCTGTCCAAACACACGCAACAACTGGAACAGCCACAGAAATACCTTATTAAAAATGATAAAGGCCTGAATAACATGGACTGACCCAAAGCCTTGTCACCCTACTGTGTATCCTGTGGACCCCTAAGAGGTGACCTCAGTCTGGCATACAAGGTGTCCTCTGACCCATTACTGATGGATTTACTGCACATTAGTAAGTCAAATGACATCAGAAATGGATCTAAACCTCATGTTCATTGTGTTTCACTGTTGCAGTCCTAACCAATGGGTTATCCGGCTCCCTGTAGCTCTCGATTGGGCAGAATACCGAGGGCAAGTAAAAATGACATCGGCTCTCGTCAGTTGTAAAGGGCGTCCGATACAAAAGGAGGCAGCCAACGTCACTTAGTCTTCCTTAACGCAGAGCCTGAAGCAGAAGCATTTCTTGCACGAGTGCCGGTCGGCAATTTACCTTTTTTGTTTCAGACTACAAAGTTGGTCAACTACAGCTAAGTACCCCGTTGGGGATCCTCTTTTCTTGCTGTAACTAATGTCAGAAAAGGTTAATAATTGTCTTACCTGTGGAAAGCAAATTCCCCATAGAGATTTTCATTTGCAAATGTCTGGGCCACCATCACAGACGACAAATGGATACTCAGAACTGTATCCCTAGGACACAAGTTTTCTTTCCGCTCCTTTCCAGTACCCAAAGGATTCCCGGATGCTCCCCCAAACCAAAGGGCAGAAGTAGAAAAGCAAATTTTGTCTCATGTTTCATCTGGGAGCAATAGAATAAATTCCTGCTTAGCAGGTAGGCCAGGGTTTCTATTCCAGACTTTTCCTAGTTACAAAAAAGAAGGCACCTGGCGTCCTATCCTAGAGCTATCCATCCTGAACTCTCTTGATAATTCCAAAGTTCAAAATGCTCAATCTGCATCAGTTGGTTCCAATGTTAGAAAAGGATTCCTGGCTGGTAACGTTGGATCTGAAAATCACCACATCCCTATCAGGGAAAGTTGCAAGCAATACCTTCGTTTCAGGGTGGGCAAGCAACATTATCAATTCTTTGCGCTGCCCTTTGGCTTATTTACTGCTCCCAGAGTTTTCACAAAGTGTTTGGCTCTAATCATTGCTTTTTGCAGGCAGAAGAAAATTCAGATTTATCCATACCTGGACGACAGTCTAAGTCAAGCAAATTCTCAGGAACAGCTGTTAAAGTATTTAGAATTTGTAAAGCCTCTTTTCTGGGTTACTCAAGGAAAAATCAAAATGGTGCCATCCAAAGAGATAGCATTCTTGGGAGCAAGTCTGAACACAGCTGCCCAGATATAGCTCACCCAGGAGAAGCAGGCAAATCTTTTGGTTTACTTCAAGGACTTTACAGGACTGTCCCAGCTCCCTGCAAGGAAATACCTGCAAGCTCTGGGATTCATGGCGTCTTGCATTCTCATGATTCCATATGCAAGACTGCATATGAGGAAATTGCAATGGTACCTCAAGAACATTTGGTGTTAACACACAGGACCAGTATGTGATAATTCCTCTGCTTCCTTGTCTGCAGACAGTTTCTGTGGTGTGCAACAGCCTGTCTACAGAACAAAGGCATGCCTTTTCGCCCACCCCTTGCCACTCAAGATGTTAGTGTTTCACTGTTGCAGTCATCACATTTGGGTTATCTGTCTACAGGTAGCCCGCAGCCGGTCTGAATACCAGAGTCTTTGGATTCCTGCATCGGATGCGGTCTCTTCTTCCATGATGTCAGGTCGTCAGGGGTATAAAACATGCAGCCGATGCCATTACATCAGTCTTTCTTGCTGTGCGGTTCCCGAAGCAATTTGCAAGTGCTGGTCGGCTAACTCCTGAAATTTTCATTTTCGATACCTCAAAGATTTTCATTCATACCTGTTTAGGTCCAGACCACGACGTCCATCGCTGTCCGTTTTGTGCCTTGTTCCACCACCAAACTATTCGGGCTATCATTGCAGAAAATTATTTTTGTACACTCTCAGTACTCTTAAATGGCTTCGTTAAGCCATCCGACTACAGATCTTCCGAACAAACGTAAGGATAGAGACTGACCGCTTGGGTCCAAAACTGCCAACAATGCCTACGTTAAGCTAGTCGCCAGTCCGCTAGTACTCAGGTGCTTTCGCAGCCCCTGATACCTGCTACTTCAGATTCCCAGGCTTCTACTGAGACCCATTCTGAGTCTGGTATGCTGCGAGAGGCTTCTTCGACTATGGAACCTGCAGATGTCTCTACTTTGGATGGGTCCGGAGCCGCTGCGCAGGCACCGGCTTCTGAGGGTGTATTCAGGCCTACAGACTTGAATTTTAAGCAGATGCCATTGTCTTCATCCAGGCCTAAAACTCGCACCATGCCTAGAAAAACAACATCCAAACCGCAGGCTCAGGCCCGTATGCCTAAAAAACAAATGCTTAGAATGGCTGAAGGACCTTATTACCTTTATTAGGGGAAGCCAGCCTTCCCCCTCTGAGACCTAGAACTGATTTTCCTGATAAGGAATCTGATATTTCTGTTCCTTCTGATTACCAGGATTTGCCCTTCTCTACCTGTGATAATTCTGATGCAGAGGATTCCATTCCCTCCGTTTCCCCTCCAGAAGGTTTTTCCTTTGAAACCTTGTGCACTCTTAGGGAGCATTTCCACTGGGAAAGCCAAGATTACTCTGACTCCAAAAAGAGGCTTAGGGAATTCTTACTCCTTCCTCAACAAAGGCCTTTAGCTATCCCTCCTGTTCTGGACATTGTAGATGATGCTTTTTTGGAATCTAGCCTTTCCCCAGACACTTTGCCTCCAGCTCCCAGAAAACCTGACTGGTATTAGAGTACCTGACTCACAAGTTCCTCTTCAAGAATCCTACTGCAGATCCAGAGACCATTTCCCAAGGACCAAAAGGCATTAAGGCTACTACTGCCAAAAATCCTACCCCTTCTGATAGAGGTTCTAGAGCCTTAGATGAGGTAAGAAGGAATGCACTTCCGCTACTTTGGCCATTAGGGCTTTAAATTGCTAGTTTCATATGTTAAAGTATCAGCAGCATATTATGGGACTAAAACAGAAAATGTTGATTCCTGACTGTGCTGAGCACACAGAATTACAGGATATAATGCATTCTGAGAACAAGTTGGTAAACATACTTTGTAATGTGGTTTTGACACTTTAGAAGCATCTTGCAGGGCTGCTGTCACTGGGTCTGTACTTAAAAGGCATGCTTGGCTTAAGGAGCAAAACTTGCCAAATCATGTTAAAGCTGAATTACTGGATGCTCCCTTAAACCAAGACAGCCTTTTTGGCAACAAAGCAGAAGTCCTCACAAGGATTGAAGAAAGGATGGAAGAAAAAGCTAAATTTATGCAAACTGTTAAAGATTTCCTACAAGTGCATTCTCCCAGATTTAGTAGGCATTGGCCTTCAAAGAATTGGTCCTTTCCAGTCTCTTCCGGGCCTTCTCAGTCCAAACCCAGGAACAGCAGACGACCTAGGTTAGTCTCAAGTTATGCACAGGCCTAAGCAGTGGGGGGCTCCCACTTCCAAAGCAGGTAGTTGTAAAATGGCACAATGACTTAAACTTAACCCTTCCAAGCCTTGCTCAACTGCCTGCTCCCTTAGGAAGAAAGCTCTCCCTGCATGCAAAAAACTGGGAACTCATTACCCAGGACAAATGGGTTTTGAACATGGTTTCCCGAGGATACAGATTCCACTTCCACACACTACTAACCCCAAACAGTTGGCCAGACCTACCCCCAAATCAGTGGGCGGAGGCCCAACAGCAGGTTTTCTCTCTTCTAAGTATCAGGGCTGTTCAACCTGTCCCTGCAGAACAAAGAGGACAAGATTTTTATTCAAGACTTTTTTTTCCTGGTACCCAGAAAAGGCAGCTCCTGGCATCCTATCCTGGACCTCTCTGTTCTAAACACTTTTCTGGTAATCCTAAAATTCAAAATGCTAACACTTCAACTGCTCCTTCCTATGATAGGCAAAGATGCCTGGCTGGCAGCCTTAGACTTAAAGGAAGCTTACCTGCACATTCCAATAAGGAATTTTTGCAGGAAATACCTTCACTTCAGGCTCCATGCACCATCAGTTCTCTGCACTTCCCTTTGGCTTATCTACTGCGCCCAGGGTATTCACAAAGTGTCTAGCTCCAGCCATAGCATTTTGCAGGCAGAAAAATATTCAGATATACCCATACTTGGACGATTGTCTTTAGGCAGAAAACCAGGACTTGCTATTACATCTGGCATTTGTAAAGAAACTTCTAACCTCACTGGGGTACACCATAAATGAAAGGAAATCTCACCTAGTACTCTGCCAACAGATTATATTCCTGGGAGCAAGCTTGAACACAACTTCCCGGAAGGCTTTCCTCACTCTGGAGAAAAAAGTTTGACAACGTACTTCAAACTCTTGACCACAAAACCCCAGCTATCTGCAAGGAAAATTCTGCAAGCCCTGGGGTTTCATGGCTTCTTGCATTCTACTAATTCCGTATGCAAGACTGCATATGAGGAAACTCCATTGGTATCTAAAAAGCCTATGGTGTCAACATTCTCAGGACCTGGAATCAGTGATTCCTATCATTCCTTGTATAAAGACAGATTTCTTTTGGTGGGCAGAGGCCTGCTACCACAAGGGGCTCCCTTTCACTCTACCCCCTTCCGCCCAAACCCTGACAGACGCATCAGACTATGCACGGGGAGCTTACTTGGCAGGGCAGTGCATTCAGGGCAAATGGAACCCGAAACAGATGCACTTGCATATCAATCAAAAATAAATGCTAGCTGTGCAAAATTCCCTGACAACCTTCATAGACTGCATTCTTCCAGGGCAACTATTGGTAAAGACAACACCACAGTTATGTGGTACATAAACAAGCAGGAGGGAACCCACTTGTACCCCCTCTGCAGACTAGCCATGGCTCTGTGGAACACAACCTTGAGCTGCCAAGTGCACCTACAAGCTCAATTCCTGCCAGTTAAGCTAAATTCACTGACAGACGAATTAAGCAGAAATCTCATGGACCCACACAAATGGAAACTCGAACTAAAAGTATTCAACCTCTTGAGGAACAAATGGGGGACTCCAGAGGTAGACTTGTTTGCCTCCCCTCAGAGCTATCAATTGGACGTATTCTACAAAAGGACTCCCTACAGTCCAGCTTGGAAAGTGGATGCCCTGTCCTTTACCTGAGAAAGCCACTGTTTATGCCTTCCCCCTCTGCCTTTCCTCACGGAGGTTCTGCTAATGATCAAACAGGACAAACCAAGGACAATACTGATTGCACCAGACTTGCCACGCCAACAGTGGTACCCCCTCTTGCGCAGTATGACACTGCTGGAACCATGGCACCTGCTTCAGAACCCTTCCCTGCTGTCCCAGCAGGCGGGTCAGATTCTGCACCCTCAGCTTCAAACCCTGAACCTTGCAGCTTGGCTAATTCCTTGAGGTTTCCAGTAGCATCCCTCAGTAAGCAGGTGCTAATGTCATTCTGGAGGCAAGGAGGCCTAGTACTAGAAAATCCTATGCTGAAAAGTGGAAAAGATGCTGTCCCTGGAGCCAGACTCAGGGGATGGGCACAACGGTGCCCAGCTTACCTCATATTCTTCAGTACTTAACAGAAATGTTCCACACGGGCCTATCCTTCTAGTCAATTAAAATTCATGCCTCTGCCATTTCAAAACATTATAATACTGAGCTACCCCTCTTCTCTCACCCCCTGCTAAAACAAGTCCTTAGAGGGGCCAAAAATTTAAGACCTCCCCAGGAGAGCCCCCACTCCAGCCCTGGGACCTTAAGTTTGTATTGGAAAAGCTCCCCCCCCCCCCCCCCTTTGAGCCAGCTGCAACAGCATAGTTGAAATTCCTTTGTTGGAAAACAGTCTTCCTTGTAGCCATCACTTCAGCAAGAAGAGTGTCTGAATTGCAGGCCCTCATTGCAGTGGGAACCCTTCATTATCTTCCATGCAGACAGGGTTTCCCTCAGGACTAATACTTCCTTTATACCCAAGGTAGTGTCTAGTGTGGCCCGAAATCAGTCCATTCATTTGCCTACTTTTTTCCCTATTCCTCAAAACAAAGGGGAACGAATTCTGCACACTCTAGACATGCACAGACAACTTGGATTTTATTTTGACAGGACTAAGCCTCTCAGTAAATCTGAACAGCTGCTAGTTGGCTTTGCTGTAGGGGCAGAGGGGAAGGCCATTTCAAAGCAAACCATTTCAAAATGGATAGCACATTGCATTCATTTCTGCTACAAGCACCATGGAAAACCTGCCCCACAGGGGATAAGATCACTTTCCACCAGGGCTGCATCTACCTCTGCAGCCTTTCTCAGAGGATTCCCTACCAGGGACATCCTAGAGGCTGCTACACTGGAGCTCTGTACATACCTTCAAGCATTACCACATGCCTATTTTTTTCTAACTCCAGAGCTGTTTTTGCCACTGCAGTCCTGCAGAACTTTAATAGCTGGCCCTAATGCTATCTAACTTCCTCCTCCCTCCCTTAGCTTTGGGAATCAACCCAAATGTGATGACTGCAACAGTGAAACACTAAGAACATATTACAGTTGTGTATACTTAACATAAATGTAGATGTTAGTGTATTCACTGTTGCAGTCCTGGTTACCCTCCCTCCAGCCCCCCAACTTCTCTTGGCTCTACCTTTCCTTCTTGTTTGGTATATTTTAAGTTTTCTGGTGTATTTGCTTTTTGATGGAGGTGTACCATAACATATAATTCCTTCCCATTGTGGGGGCACCTGACATCTGGGGCAGGCAAAGCTGATGTAATGGCGTCTGCTGCATGTTTTATACCCCTGATGTCATGGAAGAAGAGACAGCATCCAACACAGGAATCCGAAGACTCTGGTATTCAGGCCGGCTGAGGGCTGCCTACAGGCAGTTAACCCAAATGTGATGACTGTAACAGGGAATGCACTCTAACATCTACATTTATTTTAAGTGTACACAACTGTACTTTCTTACCACAGACGCATCAGACTACGCTTGGGGAGCGCACTTGGATGGTAGATGCATACAGAAGTTGGAATGCCCAGTAGATGCACCTGCACATAAATTTAAAGGAGTTGATTCTCTGCTGGTATGCATTCTGTGCGGTGTCTGCATGTCCTCCCTGTGGTCGCCTCAGTTTCCTCGGGGTGCTCCGGTTTCCTCCCACATCCCAAAGACATGCAGTAGGTGGATTGGACGCTCTAAGTTGACCCTAGGTGTGAGTGTGTGCACGCCTTCTGTGGAGGGTTGGGCGCTGGGCTGGCAACTTGACACCATAAAACTCCACTGCCAGTCATGAGAGGACAGATGATCCTCTGTGGCGACCCCTAACAGCCAAAAGAAGAAGATGGCAGTCCAGCAGGCCTTACTAGCTTTCAAGCATCTTTTCTCCAGGGACCCTGCTTATCTGGACAGAAAACACCACAGTGAAGTGGTACATCAAGCCAGGAGGGACTCGTTCTTTCCTCCTGTGCAGACAAGAGCATAAGTCTTTGGTCCATAGCAGCATCCCTAGGCCCTCATCTCCTAGCTCAGTTCCTCCCTGGAAGGCTGTGTTTTGGAGACCAGTTGAGCAGACAGACCCTGGATCCTCACGAGTGGCAGCTGAACAGAGCAGTTTTTTTTGAGCATTATTCACCGTTGGGGCACTCCAAGTGGATCTTTTGTCCTCTCCAGACAACCATTTTCTACCTCTTTTTTTTTTTTTTTTTTTTGCACCAGATAGCATCACAGCAGAGCCTGGAAACTGGATGCTCTGTCCTTCCCTTGGATGCTGCTGTCAGTTTATGCCTTCCCTCCTCTTCCCAGAGTATTATTGAAGATCATGGACACACAACCAAAGGACTGTTCTCGTAGCTGTGGACTGGCCCAGACAACATTGGTATCCACTGCTTCGCCGTCTCTCCCAATTTCCTCCTTGGCATCTTCCTCTTGACGCCAGATCTTTCGTTTCAGGAAGGGGGAAATGTTCTACATCCTCATCTTCGGTCTCTCCATTTGGCAGCATGGCTCATTGTATGACTCCCATCCTTTTCTTCTTCCCTTTCCCAGCAGGTGGTTGGCATGCTGATGGAGGCCAAGAGGCCTAGCACTCGGAAGTCTTATGCTGGCAAATGGGAAAGATTCTCTCATTGGGTGCATGCTAGAGGTGAATCTTCTTCTCAGCCTACCCTTCCTCTGATCCTGGAATACCTGGCTGATGTGCTTCAGGGTGGTCTTTCTTTTTCCTGTCAAGATCCATGCTTCAGCCATTTCTGCTCATTGTTCTTTTGAACAGCCCATTTTCTTTCATCCCTTGATGAAAATGCTTCTCAGGGGTGTCTGCAACTTTAGACCTCCCAGAAGGGCGTCTACTCCAGCCTGGGATCTTCATTTTGTTCTAGAGAAACTCTCTTCCTCCTTTTGAGCCAGCTGCCACTGCAGATTTAAAGTTTCTGTCGTAGAAGACTGCCTTCCTCTTGGCTGTAACTTCAGCAAGGAGGGTTTCGGAGCTGCATGCTTTGGCTGTGGAGCCTTTTCTTATTTTCCATGCAGATAGGGTTTCTCTGAGAACCAACCCCTCCTTTATGCCTAAGGTGGTTTCTAGCCTGACTCTTAATCGGTCCATACATCTCCCTACCTTCTTTCCTAATCCTCAAAATAGTGGTGAAAGAATCCTGCATTCTCTTGATGTACATAGACAGCTCAGGTTTTACCTGGGCAGGACTAAACACCTTCAGAAATCATCACAGTTATTGGTCAGTTTTGCCCCTGGAGCCCAGGGCAAGGCTGTTTCTAAGCAAACCATTTCTAAATGGATTGCAAATTGTATTACTTTGTTATTCCTTTCATGGCAAGATTCCTTCTCAAGGGGTTAGGGCCCACTCAACTAGAGCAGCTTCCACTTCTGCAGCCTTTTTAAGGGGTGTCCCTGCTAAAGACATTTTGAAGGCTGCCACATGGTCTTCAGTTCACACTTTCACAAAGCATTATAATTTGCCTTTGTTTTCAAGAGGCAGGATTTGCCACTGCTGTTGGTTCCTCCTCCCTTTTCTCTGGGCTTTGGTAATCAACCCATTGGTTAGGACTGCAACAGTGAAACACTATGAACATAGTACAATTGTGTACACCTACCATAAATGTAGATGTTGGAGTGTATTCACTGATGTTCTTCATCTCACATTGCTGCAGTCCTTACACTTGGGGTAGTCCGCTGTCCTCGGTCGGCCCGAATATCAAAGTATAAGGCTGACGTCGGTCAAGGCGCATTTGACTGACATCAGGACGTCAGGGTACAAATGCGCATGACCGACGTCATATCCTCAGTCTTTTTTGCCGCATGGTCCGATGCAGAAGCAGCATTGCAAGTGCCGGTTGGCATTCTGAAATTTTTCGATTTCGGAGTTTCAGACAGAGTCAAAGTTGGCTAAGTACCCCGTTGGGGAGTATTTTAGTTTTTTCTTGCCTCAGTGGTTTACCGGATGTCAGAAAAAGTGAATAATTGTATTTCTTGTGGGAAACAGATACCGCATAGAGACTATCATACTTTGTGTATTCCTTGTTTAGGGCCTGAGCACGACGTTGTTGGGTGTCGCTCTTGTGCTAGATTCAATAAGCGCACTATAAAGAGAAGGTTAGATTGTGCCAGGTTAGTCTTCGGGAAGCGGTGCAATTATAAAATGCCGTCGGATGCTCCGGCGCCTGCTTCAAGAAGCGCAAGGACAAAGCAGTTAAGCCTAGGCTAGAAGAACCGTCCGTACCGGACGCCGGTTCTTTAGAGGTGTCGGTGGAGCCGGTGGTTCCACCGGAGGTTTCTTTGGGATCCCAGGGAGAGACTTTGTTATTGCAGGATGTGGCCTCTCAGGAGGCAGGTCAGGCTGATGGGGCTTCTCAGGTTTCTATACTCCCCTCCCTTCCTAGGGTGGTTAGGCCCTCTCCTTCTGTTTCCAAGGCTTCTCCCAGAGGCAGGCCAGGTTTAGCTTCAGTTGGTGTCACCCCTAGTTCTTCAGGAACTGTGCCCAAGAAGCATATGCTTAAAATGGCAGAAGATTTGATTACTTTGATTAGGGGTTCTTTGCCCCCTCCTGATAAGAGACCTAGGGTGGAGCCTGAGCTAGGGAGTTTTGAGCAGGCTTCGGATGTTTGAGTCTTCGGCTGAAGACTTGCAGGAGTATTCCCCTTATTCTGATTCTGATGTGGATGATTCTACTCCTTCTGCTTCTCCTCCTGAGGATTTTTCTTTTTCAGAAACTCTTCATTCCATGAGGGAGCATTTTAAGTGGGAAGGTCAGGACTTCTCTGATTCCAGGAAAAGGCTTAGGGAATTTTTGTTTTTACCCCAGCATAGGCCTTTGGCTATACCTCCTGTTTTGGATGTGGTGGAAGATGTTTTTACAGAGGCTTCTCTTAATCCTGATTCTTTGCCTCCTGCTCCTGTTAAACCGGATAGGTATTACAGGGTGCCTGAAGCTCATAAGTATCTTTTTAAGAGTCCTAGGGCAGACCCAGAAACTGTTAGTCAGGGGCCTAAAGGTGTTAAGGCTTCTGTTGTTAAGAATCCGGTTCCTACAGATAGAGGCCAGGGCCTTGGATAGATGGGGAAAGAAAGTTTATACTTCTTCCACTCTAGCTATGAGGGCTTTGAATTGTCAGTTTCACATGTTGAAATACCAAAACTATCTCCTTTCACAATTGAAGTCTAAGGTTGATGCTCTGGCGGAAGGTATTGATTGTAAAGAGTTACAAGATTTAGTACATGTTTCTGAACAGGTGGGTAAGCATTCTTTGCAATGTGGTTTTGATGCTGTACAGGCCTCGTCTAGGGTGGCTGCCACTGGGTCAGTTCTTCGCAGGCACGCCTGGCTGAGGGATCAGAATTTATCTGACCATGTTAAAACAAGGATTTTAGATGCTCCTTTACAATCTGATGTGTTTGGTTCTCCTGTTGAGGCAGTTTTAAAGAAAATGGAAGACAAGGCTAAGTCTATGCAGACTGTTAAAGATTTTTTGCAGGTTCAGCCTCCAAAGTTTAGTAGAAATTGGCCTACTAAGGGGTGGACGTATCCTTCTTATGATTCCCAGTCTAGGGGTAGATCTAGACGTGGTAGGGGCAGAGCTCAGGGCTCTTTCAGGCCTAGAACAGGGAGTTCTCCTGCACAGTCTTCGGCTGAGGGCAGGGGTCAGTCCTTTCGTAAACAGACCCAATGACCTACCTTTTCAGCTGCCAGAGCCTTCTCGTCTGGCAGCACCTTTGGGAGGAAGGTTGGCACTTTTCAAAGAAAATTGGAGTTTAATTACCCAAGACAGATTGGTATTGGATATCATACACCACGGTTACAGGTTTTATTTCCATACCTTGCCTCCTTTCAAAGGCATGCCAGACGTTCCTCCTCAACAAAGAATAGAGGCTCACAAGCAAATTTCTCTGTTACTCCAAATAGGGGCCATACAGCCGGTCCCTATGCCAGAAGTGGGCCTAGGATTTTATTCTCGCCTGTTCCTAGTACCAAAGAAAGGGAGCACGTGGAGACCAATTTTGGACTTATCTATCCTCAACACTTATCTGGACATTCCCAAGTTCAAAATGTTGACGTTACAGCAGCTTTTACCTCTGCTGGGCAAAGATCATTGGATGGTAACTTTGGATCTCAAGGAGGTTTATCTTCATGTTCCTATCAGACTGAGTTGCAGGAAGTATCTGCGTTTTCGAGCTGGGGCTTCTCATTATCAGTTCACTGCATTGCCCTTTGGCTTATCTACTGCGCCCAGAGTGTTCACGAAAGTTCTGGCTCCAGTGATAGCTTTCTTCAGGTTAAAAGGAATACAGATCTATCCTTATTTGGACGATTGCCTGATTCTGGCTCAAAGAAGGGACGAGCTTCTTCATCATTTGGATTGTGATAGCAGTGCTAAGATGCCTGGGGTATTCTGTGAACGAAATAAAGTCCAGTCTAGTACCCTCTCAGGACATGTGCTTTCTGGGTGTGAGACTGAATACAGCATCCCAGATGGCCTTTTTGACCCCGGACAAACAAAATAATCTTTCCCTTTACTTTCATCAGTTGTCTCATCAGTCCAGGCTGACTGCAAGGACAGTCCTTCAAGCCTTGGGGTTCATGGCATCTTGTATTCTGGTGCTTCCCAATGCCAAACTGCATATGAGGAAGCTACAATGGTATCTCAAAAATGTATGGACACAGCACTGCCAGGATTTGGACACTGTCATTCAAATAATACCTTGCATTCAAAAGGAATTGTTGTGGTGGGCTCAGGAATGTCACCTAAACAAGGGACTCTCTGTGACCCGCCAGAGGCGAGTCAGATTCTAACGACAGATGCCTCAGACAAAGCTTGGGGAGCTCATCTGAATGGAAAGTGGATACAGGACAAGTGGCCTGCCAGACTACAACATCTACATATCAACTTGAAAGAGATGTTAGCAGTCCAGTTTGCATTAATAGCTTTCAAGGATTTACTTCTTCCAGGGCAGGTGTTGATTCTAACAGACAACACAACTGTCATGTGGTACATCAACAAGCAAGGCGGAACACATTCTTATCCTCTATGCAGGCAAGCAATGATTTTGTGGGAGACTGCTCTCAGTTTACAGCTAAATCTTCAGGCAAGGTTTCTGCCGGAGCACAGAACTCCTTAGCAGATGTGTTGAGCAGACAAATTATGGATCCCCACGAGTGGAAATTGGATCCTCATGTATTTCAGAAATTGACAGTGTCATGGGGAACTCCAGACATAGATCTGTTCGCTTCTCCACTAAACCACCAGCTGCCAAAGTTTTGCACAAAAGGTTTCATCCCACAGCTTGGAAAGTGGATGCTCTTTCTTTCAATTGGAGCAATCTTCATGTGTATGCCTTTCCGCCTCTGCCTCTCCTCCCAAAGGTACTACTAAAGGCCAGACAAGACAAGCCAAGGATGATTTTGATAGCTCCAGGTTGGCCTCGACAGCATTGGTACCCATTACTGAGAAGCCTGGTACGGAAGCCTCCATGGCCTTTGCCTTCGATTCCACACCTGTTGTCTCAGGAGGACAGTCATTTGCTGAATGTCAAGCTTCACTCTCTGCACCTAACAGCCTGGCATATTCTGTTTTGAACCATAGTGGGCCTCCACTTCCACAGCAAGTTTTGAATGTTATTTTGGAAGCTAGAAGGCCTAGTACAAGGAAAGTGTACGCAGATAAATGGAAGAGATTTTTATTTTGGAGTGCAGCAAAGGATTTTGATGTTTCTGAGCCTAATTTAAGTGTGGCTCTTCAATATCTTACTGAGTTACTGGACAAAGGTTTGTCCTTCTCTTCTATTAAGGTTCATGCTGCAGCAATTTCGCTCACTATGATTGTGACCCACCATTGTTTTCTCATCCTTTGTTCAAGCAATTTCTTAGAGGGCAAAGAATATAAGACCCCACGAAGAGCTCCTACTCCTGCTTGGGATCTCAATTTTGTGTTGGAGAAACTCACTCTACAACCTTTTGAGCCTGCAGCTACTACTGAATTAAAGTTTTATCATGGAAGACTGCTTTTTGTTGGCTATTACCTCTGCAAGAAGGGTTTCTGAGTTGCAGGCCCTTATGGCGGTTGAGCCTTTCTTAATTTTCCATAAGGATAGGGTATCTTTACGTACTAATCCTTCCTTTATGCCTAAAGTGATTTCTAGTGTGGCTTTAAACCAAACTATTCATTTGCCTACTTTTTATGCGAATCCCCAAAATAAAGGGGAAAGATTTTGCACACTTTAGATGTACACAGGCAGTTGCGATATTATTTGGACAGAACTAAAGGGTTCAGGCAGTCTCAGCAGTTATTTGTTTCTTTTGCTTTGAGTTCTCAGGGCAAGCCTGTGTCAAAACAAACTATTTCTAAGTGGATTGGGTTTTGCATTGCTTTCTGTTATTCCCATCATGGCAAGGAGATTCCAGCTGGGATTAGGCCTCATTCCACTAGGGCTACTGCCACTGACAGCTTTTGAGGGGGTGGCAACTAAGGATATTTTGGAGGCAGCTACTTGGAGTTCAGTGCATACTTTCTCTAGGCATTATCACCTACCACTTTACTCTAAATCCAGGGCTGGTTTTGCCACTGCTGTTTTGCAGGGCATTTTGGCAGCTCCTGCTTCCTTATAGTTTGGCCATCCTCCCTTACCTCTGCTTTGGGATTCTTCCCAAGTGTAAGGACTGCAGCAATGTGAGATGAAGAACATAGTACAGATGTTCTTCGTCTTCCCTTGCTGCAGTCCTGACAATTGGGTATAGTCCGCGTCCCAGTCGGCCCGAATACCAGAGTATACGGCTGACGTCGGTCATGGCGCCTTAGACTGACGTCAGTACGTCAGGGTACTAATGCGCATGACCGACGCCATTTCCTCTGTCTTTTTTGCCGCATGGTCCGATGCAGAAGCAATTTTGCGAGTGCAGGTTGGCGTTCTGAGATTTTCCGAAACCGGAGTTTCAGACCGAAACAGAGTTGGCTAAGTAACCCCGTTGGGGAACATTTTGGTTTTTCTTGCCTCAGTATTTAACCGGATGTCAGAAAAAGTGAATAACTGTATTTCTTGTGGGAAGCAGATACCGCATAGGGATTATCATACATTGTGTATACCTTGTTTAGGGCCTGAGCACGACGTTGTTGGTTGCCGCTCTTGTGCTAGATTTAACAAGCGCACTATTAAGAGGAGGCTTGATTGTGCTAGGTTAGTGTTTGGGAAGCGTTGCAATTATAATATGCCGTCGGATGCTCCGCCGCTTCATCCAAGAAGCGCAAGGACAAAACAGTGAAGCCTAGGGGTGAGGAACCGGCAGTCCCGGACGTCGGTTCTTTGGAAGGCTCAGGGGAGCCCGAGGTTTTGCCAGGAGTCTCTATGGAGTCTCAGGCAGATACTTTACTGTTACAGGATGTGCCCTCTCAGGAAGTAGGCCAGGCTGAGGGGGCTTCTCAGGTGACTGTTCTTCCCTCTCTTCCCAAGGTAGTTAGGGCCTCTCCTTCTGTTGCCAAAGCTTCTTTTAGAGGTAGGCCGAGTTCAGCTTCTGTGGGGGCTTCTCCTAGCATTTCGGGCTCTGTGCCTAAGAAACATATGCTTAAAATGGCAGAAGATTTGATTTCTCTGATTAGAGGTTCTATGCCCCCGCCTGATAAGAGGCCTAGGGTGGAACAGGAGTTTGATAGTTTTGAGCAGTGTTCACAGGCTTCAGAGTCTTCTGTGGAAGACTTGCAAGAGTTTCCTGCTTATTCTGATTCTGATGTGGATGATTCCACTCCTACAGCTTCTCCTCCTGAGGATTTTTCATTTTCAGAGACTCTTCACTCCATGAGGGAGCACTTTAAATGGGAAGGCCAGGATTACTCTGATTCCAGGAAAAGGCTTAGGGAATTCTTGTTTTACCCCAGCATAGGCCCTTAGCTATTCCTCCTGTGTTGAATGTGGTGGAGGATGTTTTTGCAGAGGCTTCCCTGAACCCTGATTCCTTGCCTCCTGCTCCTGTTAAGCCTGATAGGTATTATAGGGTGCCCGAAGCTCATAAGTATTTGTTTAAGAGTCCCAGGGCGGACCCAGAAACTGTTTCTCAGGGGCCTAAAGGTGTTAAAGCTTCTGTGGTTAAAAATCCTGTACCCTCGGATAAAGAGGCAAGGGCTTTGGATAGGTGGGGTAAGAAAGTATATACTTCTTCCACTCTAGCCATGAGGGCGTTGAATTGTCAGTTTCATATGCTGAAATATCAGAATTATCTCCTTTCACAATTGAAATCTAAGGTGGATGCTTTGGCGGAAGGTATTGAGTGTAAAGAATTGCTGGATTTGGTTCATGTCTCTGAACAAGTGGGTAAGCATTCTTTGCAGTGTGGTTTTGATGCTGTTCAGGCCTCCTCGAGGGTGGCTACTACTAGTTCTGTTCTTCGCAGACATGCCTGGTTGAAGGATCAGAATTTAGCTGAGCATGTTAAGACCAGGATTTTGGATGCTCCTTTACAGTCTGATGTGTTGTTTGGACCGCCTGTGGAAGCAGTTTTACAGAAAATGGAGGACAAAGCTAAGTCTATGCAGACTGTTAAAGATTTTTTGCAGGTGCAGCCTCCGAAGTTTAGTAGAAATTGGCCTGCTAAGGGGTGGACATATCCTGCTTATGGCTCCCAGTCTAGGGGTAGGTCTAGACGTGGTAGGGGCAGGGCTCAAGGTTCGTTTAGGCCTAGATCAGACAGTTCACCTGCTCAGACTTCTGGTGAGGGCAGGGGTCAGTCCTTTCGTAAGCAGAACCAATGACCTGCCTTTTCAGCTGCCAGCGGACTCTCGCCTGGCAGCTCCTTTGGGAGGAAGATTGTCTCTTTTCAAAGAAAATTGGGATTTAATCACTCAAGACAGATGGGTGCTGGATATCATTCATCACGGTTACAGATTTTATTTCCACACAATGCCCCTTTCAAAGGCATGCCAGATGTTCCTCCTCCACAAAGAATAGAGGCTCACAAGCAAGTTTCTCAGTTGCTCCAGATAGGGGCCATTCAGCCAGTCCCTGTATCAGAAAGGGGCTTCGGATTTTATTCTCGCCTGTTCCTAGTACCAAAGAAGGGGAACACGTGGAGACCAATTTTGGATTTATCTGTCCTCAACACTTATCTGGACATTCCCAAGTTCAAGATGTTGACGTTACAGCAACTGTTACCTCTGCTGGGCAAGGATCACTGGATGGTAACTTTGGATCTCAAGGAAGCCTACCTTCATGTGCCTATAAGGCTAAGTTGCAGAAAGTATTTGCGATTTCGAACTGGAGATTTTCATTATCAGTTCTCTGCATTGCCCTTTGGCTTATCTACTGCGCCCAGAGTATTCACAAAGGTTCTGGCTCCAGTGATAGCTTACTTCAGGCTTCAAGGCATTCAAATCTATCCTTACTTGGACGACTGCCTGATTCTGGCTCAAGAAAAGGAAGACCTTCTACAGCATCTGGAATATGTCATAGCAGTGCTAAGATGCCTAGGGTATTCTGTGAACGAAATAAAGTCCAGTCTAGTACCCTCTCACGACATGTGCTTTCTGGGTGTGAGACTGAATACAGCAGCCCAGATGGCCTTTTTAACCCCGGACAAACAAAAGAGTCTGTCACTTTACTTCCATCAACTATCTCATCAGTCCGTGCTGACTGCAAGGACAGTCCTTCAAGCATTAGGGTTCATGGCATCTTGTATTCTGGTGCTTCCCAATGCCAAACTGCATATGAGGAAGCTGCAATGGTATCTCAAAAATGTATGGACACAGCACTGCCAAGATTTCGACACTGTCATTTATATAATACCTTGCCTTCAAAAGGAATTCTTGTGGTGGGCTCAGGAATGTCACCTAAACATGGGACTCTCTGTGACCCGGCCAGAGGCGAGTCAGATTTTAACGACAGATGCCTCGGACACTGCTTGGGGAGCTCATCTAAATGGAAAGTGGATACAAGACAAGTGGCCTGCCAGACTACAGCATCTACATATCAACATGAAGGAGATGTTAGCAGTCCAGTTTGCATTGATGGCGTTCAAGGAGTTACTTCTTCCAGGGCAGGTGTTGATTCTAACAGACAACACAACTGTCATGTGGTACATCAACAAGCAAGGGGAACACATTCTTATCCTCTATGCAGGCAAGCAATGATTTTATGGGAGACTGCGTTAAGCCTGCAACTGACTCTTCAGGCAAGGTTTCTGCCAGGAGCACAGAACTCCCTAGCAGATGTATTAAGCAGACAAATCATGGATCCCCACGAGTGGAAACTGGATCTTCATGTATTTCAGAAATTGACAGTGTCATGGGGAACTCCAGACATAGATCTGTTCGCTTCTCCACTAAACCACCAGCTGCCACAGTATTGCACAAAGGGGTTTCATCACACAGCTTGGAAAGTGGATGCTCTGTCTTTCAGTTGGAAAAACCTTCATGTCTATGCCTTTCCACCTCTGCCTCTTCTTCCAAAGGTATTATTAAAGGTCAGACAAGACAGGCCAAGGATGATTTTGATAGCTCCAGATTGGCCTCGGCAACACTGGTACCCACTTCTAAGGAGTCTTGTAAAGAAGCCTCCATGGCCTTTACCTCTGATTCCTCATCTGTTATCTCAGAAGGACGGTCATCTGCTCAATGTCAAGCTTCAATCTCTTCATCTCACAGCTTGGCATATTCTGTGTTGAAGCACAGCAGGTCTCAGCTTCCTCAACAAGTTTTAAATGTGATTATGGAAGCTAGAAGGCCTAGTACTAGGAGAGTGTACGCAGAAAAATGGAAGAGATTTTTATTTTGGAGTACAGCAAAGAATTTGGAGATTTCAGAGCCTAATTTGAGTGTGGCTCTTCAATATCTTACTGAATTATTGGACAAAGGTTTGTCCTTCTCTTCCATAAAGATTCATGCTGCAGCAATTTCAGCTCACTATGATTGTGACCCACCTTTGTTTCGCATCCTTTGTTCAAGCAGTTTCTTAGAGGGGCAAAGAATATAAGACCCCCACGTAGAGCTCCTACTCCTGCTTGGGATCTCAATTTTGTGTTGGAAAAACTTACTCTACAACCTTTTGAGCCTGCAGCTACTGCTGAATTGAAATATTTGTCATGGAAGACTGCTTTTCTGTTGGCTATTACTTCTGCAAGAAGGGTGTCTGAGTTGCAGGCCCTTATGGCAGTAGAGCCCTTTTGATTTTCCATAAGGACAGGGTATCATTACGCACTAATCCTTCCTTTATGCCTAAGGTGGTTTCTAGTGTGGCTTTAAACCAAACTATTCATTTGCCTACGTTTTTGCAGATCCTCAAAATAAAGGGGAAAAGATTTTGCACACTTTAGATGTACACAGGCAATTGCGTTATTATTTGAGCAGGACTAAAGATTTTAGGCTGTCTCAGCAGTTACTTGTTTCTTTTGCTTTGAGTTCACAGGGCAAGCCTGTGTCAAAACAAACTATTTCTAGGTGGATTGGCTTTTGCATTGCTTTTTGTTATTCCCATCATGGCAAAGAGGTTCCAGCTGGGATTAGGCCTCATTCCACTAGGGCTACTGCCACTTCAACAGCATTTCTAAGGGGTGGCAACTAAGGATATTCTGGAAGCAGCTACTTGGAGTTCAGTGCATACTTTCTCTAGGCATTATCACCTGCCTATATACTCTAAGACTAGGGCTGGTTTTGCCACAGCTGTTTTACAAGGCATGTTGTCAGCTCCTGCTACTTTATAATTTGCCAGCCTCCCTTACCTCTGCTTTGGGATTCTACCCAATTGTCAGGACTGCAGCAAGGGAAGACGAAGAACATAGTACAGTTTTGTACCTACCATAAATGTAGATGTTCGAGGATTCCCTTGCTGCAGTCCAATTTACCCTCCCTCCTTCCCCTCTGTGTTTCAGGGTGGTTGTGTAGGTGAGTTTACATGCTTATATTTTTTGTATATATTGCTGTATATATTCTACATGTTTTTTGGTGCAGGTTGGTTTTGGGACTTGTCTTTTTGGGTCTTCTGACATCTGGGGCAAGAAAAGACTGAGGAAATGACGCCGGTCATGCGCATTAGTACCCTGACGTACTGACGTCAGTCTAAGGCGCCATGACCGACGTCAGCCGTATACTCTGGTATTCGGGCCGACTGGGACGCGGACTATACCCAATTGTCAGGACTGCAGCAAGGGAATCCTCGAACATCTACATTTATGGTAGGTACAAAACTGTACTTTTTGTACCTACCATAAATGTAGATGTTCGAAGATCCACATTGCTGCAGTCCAATTTACCCTCCCTCCTTCCCCTCTGTAGTTAGAGGCGGTTGTGTGGGTTGGGTTGTCAATATGATGTATATTGTATATATTGTGCATATTTGTAGTGCTAGGATGGTTGGTTGGTTGTTTGCTGTCTTTTGGTTTTGACCTTTATTTTTAGGGTCTTCTGACATCTGGGGCAAGAAAAGACTTGAGGATATGACGTCGGTCATGCGCATTTGTACCCTGACGTCCTGATGTCAGTCAAATGCGCCTTGACCGACGTCAGCCTTATACTTTGATATTCGGGCCGACCGAGGACAGCGGACTACCCCAAGTGTAAGGACTGCAGCAATGTGGATCTTCGAACATCTACATTTATGGTAGGTACAAAACTGTACTTTGCAGTCCTAGTTTCCCTCCCTCCTTCCCCCTTCTCTCTTTTCCTAAGGTACAGGCTAAATTTGGTGGTATTTACCAAAATGGCTTTTGGTTTAAGCTTTGTTTTCTGGGGGCTTCTGATTGTTTTGGCAAGAAAGACTGAGGAAGTGACTTCGGCTGCCTTCTTTTTGTATCGGGTGCCCTGACGTACTTTACAGCTGAAGACAGCCGATGTCATTTTTACTTAATTTTGTTATTCTGGCCGATCGAGGGCTACCGGGAGCCGGATAACCAATTGGTTAGGACTGCAACAGTGAATGCACTCTAACATCTACATTTATGGTAAGTGTACACAACTATACTTTCTGCAACATCAACAGAACGGTTTGGAGGATAGGTGCATCTCGCAGAGGAAACCACTGCTGTGGAACAGACTGCCCCATCCACATAAAACAAAGTTCATCCCTGCACATATTCAAACACAAGTTAGATTTGTGGATGGGTAACAGAAAATTTACCCCAGGTCTGCTACCCGTACTACTAATGGCCAGCGGCAGCTCCTAAATGCTTTATCCCTGTGCATGGTCCCCTCAAATGATCTATGGTATGATCCCAGTTATTCTCATTAAGGGTAATGTGTAATTATCGACCATGGGATGGATAAGGCCAATATGTAACCAAATGGGATAGGTTATTTCAAGCACAGTAAGGGAAATTGGCTAGGCTTAAAATGACCCGCAAGGGCAGTTCATGTATAAAAAGTAGTTACTAGAAAATGGATATCAAAATCTAATCAAATTGTAATTGACTTATTGAATACTGTAAATGAGGTCAAATAACTGAATGGTGGGATCTTTAAAAAGAAAAGGAGCACTTTTCATAGAAATGGAATTTGTGGAAGCATTGCATGTAAAATGTTCAGGAGGAGTGAAGTTTAAAGTCAGTCATTGAATAAGTTCTGAAGCTGCAGTGGTGCAGCGGTAGCGTTGTTGCCTCACAGCAAGAGGTTCTCCCGTTAGATTCTCTGCTGGAGTGCCTTCTGTGTGGAGTCTGCATGTCCTCCCCACGGTTAAGTGGCGTTCGAAAGACATGCGTAGAATGGGCGTGCCTTCATTGAAGTTTGGGCGTTAAGCTGGCACCTTGGCACTGTAAGAAATCTATTGCCAATCATTAGGGTGCCGGAGTTCTGCTGTGGCGACCCCTAACTGGGAAAAGCCGAAAGAAGAGCAAGTCACGGAATAAGTTCTGTAATGTTGAATTGAAAATTGTTCAAAACAGTGTGTAGGGTATGACAATAACAGTGGAAATTTCTTTTCTTTTTTGTTAATGTTAGGTATACCACATGGTACTGATGAGAATACGATGATTTAATGAGTGTTAAAAATTGATACCGAGGTGTATGAAAAGAAAACATAGCTACATAGATTGTCATACTGATGCGTAACACTTGTATATCCTTCCTTGATCCAGAGAATGACGTGGGCAGAAGCCCAATTGTTCTGGGTTCACCTTTGACAGTCGAGAGAGCAGTCTCTCTAGGGGAGTACACAGTTCACAAGACGACAATACTGGTCCTTACTGCTGTAGTATCTGCCAAGGCTTCTGGGAGCCTGTCAGAAGCATAAGCATAGAGAAAAGTGACATCAGTAGGAGCTGTAGTCTGAATGATGCTGACTGTTTTTGTAGGGTAGGCAAAACCAAATTTATAGGACCTGGTTTTAGAGTTGGTTTTATTCAAGGCCTTTGACCCAATTGTGCTGGTCGTCACTCTTTTCAATTACTGTCACATCCTAACTTGACATTAAGACATTGACCAACTGAAGCCTGTTCAAGGGACTTGGCTGCTAGTACACAGCCTGTGATTAATAAGGGTGATGAAAGTGTTAAACACTTGCTCCTTGTTCATGATGTTACTGGAGACTGAGTGGAGGTTTTAGTCATTTGCTTATGAAGTGAGACCCCTTAAGATGTTTCACAGAGAAAGAGAAGTGCTGAAACCAAAACTTTTTCAGTTCATCCCTAGGCTGAGCAGATCCTCAGTCCAGGCCTAGTCTTGGGCTTTTTCCCAGGGTTTGTTCAGACTGGTTCAATATTTTGTTTCTTGCCGACCATGCATTAAGCGTTGGAAATGCCAGAGGTGTGTGGAGACCCTTGTAAGAAATGGGTGGGAACCTCCTGTTAAGAATTCTGGTAACCCAGTTTGAGGTGGATGAGCTGACACGCATGGGCCAGATGTCTCTTGACACCAAAAGCCTTATTTTCTCTCCGTCAAGAAAGCCTGTCCTTTAAGGGCACCCCTAAGATGAAGATGGAGTTCCAGTGTGAGCTTAAGGAATAATCTGACAGTTCAAAAGCTATTTTCCCCACCAGTCATAGGTGTTAGAGAAGCTGCATTCAGTAGTACATCTTAGGAAACAGACTGGCTTCCATCTCCTCCTAGATAATGTGGCTGATTCACCCAAGTTCCTCAGCAGGTGTCCTCTAGTTGATCTAGCTTTGGTGTCCTTAAATTCTAAAAAAAAAAAAAGGCATCCTGTGTTTCCGTCAAGTAACCCATTTCCAAGGGCAGGAAGGGGTAGCATACTCTACTGCTTTGAGAAGTCCATGTCAAAGATTATATGCGCATAGCCAAAATAAGATTACCGAACCTGTTTTAAAATGAGTTTCTTCATTAGCTTCTTAACTTGCTTATAATTTGTCATTTTCATTTGTCTTTAATTGAACTTTTTTCCTGAAAATGCCCTCCTTAGCTGTAATGTGCTTTGCCCTCCTTGATTCTTCGGGCTTCCCTTCTGACATGCTCACATAATTTTGAGATGTAGAATCAAAATTTACTTGCACAGCATGAGAGGGAGCAAGAGACATTGAGAGCTTTACAGCATTGAACAGTTTTTTTTTTCCATTTTACATTAGAGTTAAACATGGTCAGTTAATCAGCTCTTCAAACCTCTAAGTAGCAGAGTTTGTGTGCAAAGAAATGTGAAATTTGCTTGTATTACATGCTTAGGAAAGATCAACACAAGCCGCACAAATTTGTACACCTCAAATGTCCCAATTTTGCCTAATGTCACAGTATCATTTCTCTAGTTTTCTGTTATCTTTGCAGAATATCTCATTTTGTCCCTTTTTTTTTTTTTGCCTTGGCTCTCCCTTGTAAACTTTTTGATTTTTGGGAGTAAGTCACTGAGGATCACAGTGGGTCTATAATACCAGAAACTAGAGTTTTATAGATGTCTTATTACTATGTTGCAGTATTCCACATATGGGTTTACCCTTCTTTCACGTGCATCCAGCCAGTATTCCAAAGTTTTTTAAGTCCTTCCAGGTGTGTCGGACGTCTGACCTTGCTGACAGGAACGTGGGCCATAAGAGACGTCTGCTTGCACCAGCCCTCAGAACTCTTCAGCTGCCAGTCGTAAGCCAGGTGTTCCTCCTTACCACTGACATCAGATAAAATAATTCAGATAACTACCCTGTTGGGGAATTTTTCAGTCCTCCTTACTTTAACGTTTGTTCATGTCATCCGGAAGGGTTAAGTGTAAGTGTGGCCAGCAGATTCCCCACAAAGACGCACACGATCAGTGCCTTTTTTGCTTAGGAAGGGAACATGACCACGAAAACTGCCCTGTCTATTAAGTGTTCATCCCTAAAACCGTGCGTCTCCACTTATAGGCCCTCAACCTTTACCTCGAGAACCAACTTAAGCAAATCGTGCTAAGGATGGAAGGCACTTCTGATGCCCCGACAGAACCGCCCAAGAAAAGGCCCAAAACCATGCAGCCTTCTCCTTCAGCTGCACCTCTACTTTCCATATCTCTGTGTGTGGCTGACATCGGCGTGGTAGAGGAATCTGCTCCCACCAGCCAGGTTAAAGCAGGTACCCTTGAGGAGGCCGCACAGTCCCGAGTGGATGGCATGTCCTTGGAGGCTTTACCGATTCCTGCTTCAGACGTCGAGGGGGAACCTACTTTTTCCTGCAGGTTCGTTTGAACACGCTGACCCTATTTCTTCTCCGGTCCGATGTCCTCTCCAGTTCAGATGCCTGCGAGGCCTTCAAAAGAAAAAACAAAAAACAAAAAAAAAAAACAAAAAGCACCTTTCTCCTCCGCTTGAAAGCACCCCAGATCAGCAAGCTTTCAGCCAGAGTATCTTCAATGCCTTACAGCCTACCACTGTTGGGAGCCCTACTATAGCCCCTCCACTCCTCAGCCCTGGGCCTCAGACTTCTGCCAGGGAAAAAGAAGAGGAATTCTCAGATTCCTCAGAGGGAGTACTCCCTCTTACACCACCCAAATTTCCTCTCCCCTAGTATATGGCTCCCTAGAGTAAGAGTCCATTGACCCTGACTCATCAGTTGAAGACTTAACCTTTACAGAAACCATTGGGAAAATAAGAGACCACATTCAATGGGAATCCTCAGTCATGTCCAAAGTACAAAAAAGGTTTTATGACCTCATACAGATGGTCTCCCCCAGTCCTTTTGCAGTTCCACGCATTCTGCCGGCCTTCTTGGATGCCTTCTCATCTGCATTCCTCAATCCAGACTCACAGCCCCTTGCTCCTCGCAGTCCAGACATGCTGTACAGAGTGCCTAAAACTGTAAAATTCCTTAAGTGCCCCCCTGCGGACCCAGCCAGTATTTCCATTGCTACTGATAGGGCTACCAAACTTCTCCCTACCATTACCTTGCTTCCTGCTGGTAAGGACAGTAAGACTATGGAATGCCTAGGCAAGAAAATGTACATGTCTGCCACTCTGTCTTTCAGGGCCACTAACTACCAGACCCATATGACCAAATACTCTCTAGTCCTGTTAGAGAAAGCTAGTAAAGATTTGGGTGACATTCGACTGTCCAGCCAAAGCCTCTCACCTCACAGGTGAACAAAGATTCCATTAGTTATAGTTATGATCCAACAGAGGCTTCTGCTAGGTTGGCTGCATCAGCCTCAGTTCTTAGAAGGTATGCCTGGCTTCATCTTCAGTCTCTGCTTGATTACTTTAGGGTGAAACTCATTGATGCCTCCCTTAGATCCCTCTGACTTCAGTTCCAAGGTGGCAGATCTCTTTAAATCTATACAGCAAAAAGGGAAAAGTGCAGGACCTTAAGCACCTGCTAGTTTTTCCCATACCCAAGTTCCATAGGAACTACCCGGCCGAGACTCAGTTCATTCAGAAACATGCATGGCCAATGCCCTCCATACCTAGGAGACCTCTTGTAAAGCAAACCCCCCCCCCCCTCCCGGGCTAGAGCTTCCCTAGCCGGCAGACCCCCTTTCAGGATAAGGCAGGTAGTGTCCGACTACCTGCCATCCATCCTGAAACCCTCACCCCCCCTGCCCCTGTCTGTCCCCACATTACCTCAGACAACTGGGTTCTGTTCATCATCCAGAGTGGCTGTTTCTTGTCCTGTATCTCTGCGCCGGTAAGAAAGGGTACCCCTCAACCTCCCAGCAATCAGTTCCACCTCCTAAAACCTGTACTACAAACTGTACTGTCCCAAGGCACCATAGAACCAGTGCCTTTGGAAGCAAAAGGGAAAGGATTCTTCTACTCCAGGATTTTTCTGGTACCCAGAAGAGGGACCATGGAGGCCCATACTGGATCTGTCACTGTTGAAACACATTCCTCAAGGTCCCTACCTTCAGGATGGGCCCCCCGCTTCTGCCCCATGGGTTCATGGTGACCCTAGATATAAAGGATGCTTGCATACGCATTCCAATAAAGCCCACTTTCAGGAAATGCCTGAATTTTTTTTTTTTTGGCAGGCTCTTCCCATCAGTTCCCTACCTTCCCATTTGGGCTTTCCATTGCCCCAAGGGTATTCACAAAATGTCTGGCTCCAGCCATTGCCTATTACAGAACAAAGGAAATCCAAGTATTCCCTTACCTAGACTATCTCTTGATGCAAGCAGACAATCCAAAGACCCTCCTCCTTCACACTCTGTTGCTTCTGACCCTTTTACAGTCTCTAGGGTTTCGGATAAACTTTAGAAGTCCCATCTGGAGCCTACACAGGACATTGTTTTCCTACAGTGCAGGATTCACATAGACCTCATGCAGGCCTTCCTGCCAGCAGACAGTGGCATCCTTTAGGTATCAGAACTGACTGCAAGACACTACCTGAGGCTCCTGTGTTGCATGTCAGCCGCTATACCTATGCTTTCCTTGGCAAGACTGCACATGAAAAAGCTACAACGGCATCTTTGGTCAGTCTGAACCCAGCACTCCCATCCCCTGGAATTCTGGGTCCACCCTCTACCTTGCCTGAAACAAGAACTTCGTTGGTGGCTGTCACAAGTGACCATGAATAAACAAGCCTTCCTCTCCAACCTACAGAGATCATGCACACAGATGCATCAGACCTGGGCTGGGGAGCAACTCTAGGCACAAGACAGGTACAGAGTTTGTGGCAACACCCACACAAACTAGAGCACATCAGTGTTGGGAAATGAGGGTGATGATCCATGCTCAAAAAGCCTTTTCCTCTTACCTACACCAAGGCCCACTCGAGATTTTCAGGCAGCACCACTGTCAACAAACACGGAATCCTACATGCTCTGCAGACTAGCCATGCGGGTATGGGAGCTAGCTGCCTTCCAGGGGATGACCCTATAGGTAGTTTACATCCCCTCCCTTTGCAATGTCCAGGCAGACTCTCTCAGCAGGACCATCGCAAACAGCCGCAAATTATTGCTTCACAGAGATATCTTCCTGGACCTGGTCCACTGGTGGGGGTATACCTCAAATAGACCCGTTTGCCCCTTCCACCAACAGGCAACTTCCTGGCTATTGCACTAGGACACCAGATCCCAAGGCACTGGCAACAGATGCCTTCTCAATTTCTTGGAAGGGGAAATTTCTGTATGCATTCCCCCCTTCCCATTGATTCAAAAAGTGCTGCTGAAAATTCAGCAGGGCAACCCAAAAATCTTGATGCCCCCTATTGACCAAGAAGCACTGGTTCCCCCTCTTGCGTCTGTCCAAGGGCAATCACAAGTTACCCCCCCCCCAGTGGACCTGTTCACACAGAACAAGGTATCTCAGATACAGCTACAGTGGCAGTCTTTGAACCTCACCTTTAGACACCTGTACCAAGAGGGACTTACTCAATGTCCTGCAGGAGGGCAGGAAACCCAATACTAGACAATCTTACCTATCCAGGTAGAAAAGATTTTCCCTATGGTGTCACAAAAGTCAGCTGGACCCACTGGAAAGCGACATCCCTCTAATCCTGTCTTACTTGTGTGAACAACTGCAGATAGGGATGGCCTACTTTTCTATAAACGCAAACCTGTCCGCTGTCTCTGCCTCTCTTCCTTGGATCCACCCTTAGCATTCAGATTACCTTCAAAGGTCTTCCTCAGAGGAGACCATCTTGGACACCCCCCGAGGAAACAGACCCCTCCTCCATGGGATCTCAACTATGTACTGGAAAAGCTTACCCTGGCTCCCCTCGAGCTAGCGACCAAAGCCTCCTCAAAGTTCTGCCTCTGGAAAAATTTCTTGGTGCCTGTTAACTCAGCCAGGAGAGTCTCTGAGCTACAAGCTCTAATGGCTGACCCACCATTCCTTATCTTCCATCTGGACAGGGTCTCCCTCAGGACTTCATGCCCAAGGTGGTGAACGACATGTCCTTGAACCAGTCCATCCACCTACCGACCTTATTTCCTAACCTACAGGGGGGGTAGTGAGAGTGTTCTCCATACCCTAGATGTTCACAGACAACTGAGGTTTTTACCACCATAAAACCAAGTCAGTTAGGAAATCTGGCAAACTGTTTGTCTCCTTCCACCCCAGGGCTCTTGGGAAATCGGTGGCCAGACAGACAATTTCAGTCTGGATCTCCAAGGTCATTACTTTTGCTACTGGTACCACAGTAAAACATTGCAGGGATTAAAGCCCACTCCACAAGAGCTCTGGGCCTCTACAGGAGCCTTTAAGGGACTAGACACTAACACTATCCTTGAAACTGCTACCTGGTCCTCAGTACATGCTTTCACCAAAAACTACAAGCTGGACCAAATCTCTGATGCCAGAACAGGATTGCCAGGACTGTCCTCCATGGATTCCTGGAGAGCTCTACCAGACCACCACCCCATTCTTAGTGAGCTGTTGCACTGTCATACATGGAATACTGCAACATAGGAATAGGAGGACATAGAAAAGTTGTGTAAAATCTTACCATAACCATAGATGTCATTTACTTCCGTGCTGCAGTATTCCTTCCCACCCTCCTGTCAGGTTACAGTTGCTCCTCCGGGTGGCACTGGACAAGCTATGCCCTTTTAGGACTGGCTCCTACTAGGGCTTCTCTTCTGGGGGCTGGTGCGCTCATGTGTCACTTTTATGGCCCATGTTCCTGTCATCCACATCAGACGTCTGTACCAGGAAGGACTGAAAAACTTTGGAATATTGGCCGGACGGACACGAAAGAAGGATAAACCCATATGTGGAATACTGTAACATGGAAGAGGACATCTATGGTTATGGTAAGGTTTTGCACAACTTTTCTTTCTTAACCTGAAAATGCAACGTGATGCAAAACCTCTTCTGTTAACATTGTGTAGCACCTGTGCAGCAAAAAAAAAAAAAAAAAAAAGACATAGCATACTACAGCAGGAATGACCCAACTGCATCACTAAAGTGGCCAGTGATGTGAACACAGGTAGTACTACACTAGTAAGTTTGTGTTGAGCTGAAATTTGTGAACAGGTAATCACAGTAAAAAATGTGTATCCTAATGTATTCGATTTCAAGAGCAGGAAGCCATCTCAGAAGAAAGACAGCAGCCTGCAGGTAAGTGCAAAAATCATTGCACATAATCTTTGAACTACCAGTTCCATATTCTTTACTGCTAGCAGTTCCTGATGCATCAGATGTAGTTCAAGGCAGAGGGGATCACAGATAAGGCCCAGAGTCAGGTGATGCTGTGTTTATACAGCTTACCATACTAGGTTAGATGTCAGGGGGGAAAAATCTGGTAAGCAGTAGAAGCATTACACAATGCATGACACAGTGCAGCAACAGCAAGAAGGCCAGTTCTTTGCCTGGCTGAGACCGTAGCCCCTTCTGCATCACATGAAGGCAGACTGTTTTAATGCCCCACTAGATAAGGTAATCGTTGGCCACTTAGATGAAAATGTCTTTGAAAGAATAAAGATTGGAGGAAGAAAGCATACAGTCTCATCAAGCGCAACCCCCCCCCTTATGCGCACACACTCACTCCTAGACAGCTGTGTTCAAAAATTCTGTTAGCCCTTAGCCTAAGCAGTGGCAAGTCTAACAAAGGGAAGAGTGCCAGGCCAGGTACAGAAAGAAATGGTATGCAGAGACTAATATGAAACTTAGGGGCCCTCAGGGCTGTGACCTACAGAGGCAACAGCAGTGACTCAGTCATAGGTTGGTACTAGGCTATCAGCCCTAGAGCCTATACAAGCCTAACCATAACAATTCCCTGGCTATTTCTTCCCACACTATTTACTTCCCTGGACCCCCCCTGTCTAGCAGGGCGACTGACATGATCCCCAGGGTGAATTTCCTTTCTCCCATCCAATTGTCAAGGTTCCTTTTGAAGAAGGCCAAGGAGGCACTCTGCTTGACATGTATGGGCAGTCTATTCCAGAGTCTGGGGAGTGTCTGAGTCGGTCAGGCTGTCTTGCCCTCCTCCACATTCCAAAAATCCTGTACCAAATGGTGCCAGACCATGTACCTCCCTGATGGAGGTTAGGATGACATTTTATGATTAGAGAAAATATAAAAGCATTTCTTAAGACCAGTGGGTCTTAAATATCTTGACCAGTTTGGATGTCCCCCCAATATCAAAAGACTGACCCTTGGCCTACCTCTCTTGAATAGGTGGCTGGACCTAGGGGCATATAGTGCACCATAATGCAGGCTTTTCTTAATTCCCAGAAATGATAGCGCACCGAGGCCAGTTTTGGACCTTTCAAGACTTGCATTTTTAATTATTCCAAAATGCAAAGTACTCGATCCTTCAAAGGTTTATACTTTTATTATCCTCTTGGGCCTTCTTGGTCACCCAGGACCTAAAGGATTCTTGCCTTCAAATGACTATTGTGTGGGCCCACAGAAGGTTCCTAAAATTTGAGCAGGTGGTGATAATTTCCAGTTCACTGCCTTATGCTTAAGCTTGTGTACTGTATCCAAGGTCTTTGCAAAACTGGTTCCTGTAGTAACGTATTGCAGGAGAAGAGCATCCATATTTACCCCACTAGGATGACTGCCTGATTCAAGTATACTCCATGAAAGAGATTCAGAAGGCCCTTGAGTTTCACCTTAGCATGTTTTCAAACAATGTCTCTTGCTCTCTCAACCTGTTTACTTTATACTTGAGCCCTGCAAAGCACAAGTGTTTCTTCTGTGAGCACCATTGGACATGTAATTGCAGAGGGACCTACTTCCAAGAACAAGGTATTCTTCCTGGCCTCTTTCTTTAGGTAATCCTGTAGAAGAAAATTATTACTGCTAGTTCTTTCTTTTCTTTTTTGGGGGGGGGGTGCATGATGCAGATAAATATATGGTGGTCCCACTGGCCGGACTGCATTTGAGAAAGTTACAGGAAGGCACCATCTCAATTATGTCTTGCATAAAGAAAGAGCTCATGGTGAAAAATGTAGGTAGAGGTCAATTTTAGTTGCATTTTAGACAAGTCCAGAGAACTTGGACATTCATTACAGAATCTGCAGTTTACTGAGGTGGGTGAGAGGCATATGGTGTCATTAAAACTCCAGGCAGGGGGGAAAAGAGCATGAGGAAATACAAAGATGTGAAAATTAACATTAAAAACATTCATGAAGATTGGGCCATAGGGGCTTTCCAGTTCTTTACAGGCAAACAACACAGTCTTGGAATATTAGCAGTGGGGGGCCCGTCTATGTTTGGGCAGTGCAGGCATAAGATATTGCTCAGGAGTCATGCTTGACCCTCAAGGATGCCTGGATCAAATAAGAGAATGTTGTAACAGATGGGATGAGCAGATCCCAGATAGACCCTCATAAATAGATTCTAAGCTGCAAAATCTTTCTGTATCTGACCAGCAGGTGATGTTTGCCAGAAGTTAACTTTTTTTTGCTTCCCTATTAAATAGGCAGCTGAGACAGCAACTCGAGCAGGTTTGAAAGTAAGTGCCTTCACCCCAAGTTGGACAGATCTTTCTGTATACTCCCCATATCCCTGATCCCCAAGGTGTTTTAGATAAGAATAGGCCAGATGTACTGATGAGCTCATTTTGTTTTAACCACCTTTGGTTCTGCATCCTGCTGAACCTAGCACTGGAATAGAGAAGAATGTAATTTGTCCCTGTTGACGCAGGAGAAATGAGGCACTCATTCACCCAATTTAACCACCCAAAGGCATATGGCTTTTGTAATTTAACCCTCATCTCAGCCTGACATATGTTTTCAGCAGATATACTAAACCTTGAGGGAGGCTAGAAAGCCAGCGATACCTAGTAAAATGGAAGGGATTCTCCCTTTGCTGTCTTTTCTGGGACCAAGACTCTAATGTAATGTGTCACTGGTCCCTGATAATCCATCAGTCTCTTACAAAATAGGCTTATTGTATGCTTCTTTAAAGGTTTATGCTTCTGCTGGTTCAGCCTTTGTAGTCTTGACCCGCCTTTATATTCTGAACCACGAGTAAAACGGTTTCTAAAGGAATCTTTCCATCTTGGATTCTATAGAAAGAAAATTATTCCACCATGGCATCTCGTTCATGTTTCACTGTTGCAGTCATTACATTTAGGTCATCTGCATGCAGGTAGCCCTCCGCCAGCCTGAATACCAGAGTCTTCAGATTTCTGTCTCTGATGCTGTCTCTTCTTCCATGACGTCAGGTTGTCAGGGGTATAAAACATGCAGCCGATGCCATTGCATCAGTCTTTCTTGCCGCGCAGTGCCCGAAGCAGAAGCAGTTCGCAAGTGCCGGTTGGCCTTCTCCTGAAATTTTCGTTTGAGTTTCAGACCCAAAGTCTTCAAAAAAGCTAAGTACCCCATTGGGGATCCTTTTTCTTGCTCTAACCGATGTCCGTAAAAGTTAACAATCGTCTTACCTGTGGAAAGCAAATACCTCAGAGATGTTCATTTGTACTGCATCCCCTGTTTAGACTCCAACCACGACGTCCCTCGCTGTCTGTTTTGTGCCTTGTTCAATGCCCAAACTATTTGTCGTCGGACCGTTTTTGCAGCGAATTGCTTTCGTACTCTGTACTCCAAAATGGCTTTTAAGTCATCAGACTACCAATCTTCCGAAAAAACGTAGGGATAGACAGACGCATAGGTCCAAAACGGCCGACACCGCTTCTGTTAAGCTAGTCGCCTGTCCGCCTGTACTCAGGCGTTTTCGCAGCCCCTGATACCCACTACTTTAGATTCGCAGGCCTCTACTGAGACCCAATTTGAATCCGGTATGCCACGTGATGCTTCTACAGTGGAACCTGCAGATATCTTTACCTTCGATGGGTTTGGAGCCGCTGTGCAGGCACCGGCTTCTGAGGGTGTATTCAGGCCTACAGGCATTCATATCAAACTGACGCCATCTATTTCATCCAGGCCAAAAACTCTCACTACACCTAGAAACCTGACTACCAAACCGCATGCTCAGGCCCATAGGCCTCAAAATCAAATGCTTAGAATGGCTGAAGACCTTATTACCTTAATTAGGGGAAGCCAGCCTTCCCCCTCTAAGAGACCTAGAACTGAATTTTTCTGATTCTTCTGATCAGGAATCTGATTTTTCTGCTCCTTCTGATTACCGGGATTTGCCCTTATCTACTTAAGAGGATTCTGAAGCAGAGGATTCCATTCCCTCTACCTCCCCTCCAGAAGATCTTTCTTTTGGTGAAATCTTGCATACTGTTAGGGAGCATTTCTGCTGGGAAAGCCAGGATTACTCTGAGTCCAAAAAGAGACTTGGGGAATTCCTACTCCTGCCTCAACACTGGCCTTTAGCTATCCCTCCTGTTCTGGACGTTGTAGATGATGCTTTCTTGGAATATAGCCTTACCCCAGACACTTTACCTCCAGCTCCCAGAAAACCTGACCGGTACTACAGAGTACCTGACTTTCAGAAGTTATTCTTCAGTAATTCTTCTTTGGATCCAGAAACCATTTCCCATGGACCAAAAGGCATTAAGGCTACTGCTGCCAAAAGTCCTACCCCTTCTGATAGAGATTCTGGAGCCTTAGACAGATGGGGTAAGAAGGTATACACTTCTGCTACTTTGGCTATTAGGGGTTTAAATTGCCAGTTTCATATGTTAAAGTATCAGTAGCATATTATGGGACTACTTAAACAGAGAATGATCTTGATTCCTGACTGCTGAACACAGAGTTGCAAGTTTTAATGCATTTTGCAGAACAAGTTGGTAAACGTACTTTGCCATGTGGTTTTCACGCTTTAGAAGCATCTTGCAGGGTTACTGTCACTGGGTCTGTACTTGGAAGGCCATGCTATCCTATCAGACTGCTCTTCCCCCTTCAGCACCTACTCCTCCTCTTCATATCCGTCCTTCGGTTTCAGAGTCTGATGACTCAAGTCATCCAACTGGTGTCTGTATCTAGTCCAGGGCCTATCCTCTGGGAGCCGACACAGACTGGTTGGGTCTGCTGATCCGACCCTGTCTCTCGGAGCCTTGGCGTGGATGGGTTCAGCTTCCACCTCATCTTTGGAGCATCTCTCTTCTACTCCGCAGGATCTTTCGGCCTGGACATTCATGTTATCGTGTTCTGGGGGGGTTCTTCGGAGCAGGGGCGGACTGTTTTTTCAGGCACAGTCCTCTTCAGTGCTTCCTCCCTTACCAGCACAGGTATCTACCTCATCACCTCCATCCACAGGACTGCAGAGATCCCAGGCCTCAGGATGTTCCCCAGGGGAACCCCCCCCTTTACAAGACTTCCCCAGAGTTACCCCACTGATGAAGTCCCTCAGAAGACATCATGCAAGAGGAAGCATCTGGACTCCACAGAAGTCAGTCAGTTCTGATACCAACCTCTGAAGCAGAAGGAACCCCACAGTTGCCTCTTGAGGACTCCCTCCTTTGGAGACATCCTGGAAGTCTTAAAACAGAGAGGTGACTGGCAGTCCTCGTCCCCTTCGGCCGAGGAGTCTGTATACCTGAAGGCCTTCGGATCTTGCCCTTCATCCTCTTGGTTGACACCACCTTCCAATGAACTTATTCATTTAATCTCTCGGAAAGCCTGGGAGATCAGAGATTCTATAGAACCCATTCCTAGGAGACCAGATAAGTATATTACAGGTCCTAATGACCAAGCCTTTCTTATCAAAGGAGTAGCAGTGGTTGCCATGGTTGTGGCAGCTGCCACAAAAAAGGAACTTTCTGAGAGCAGTTCCTCTATTCATACTCCTAATAAGGATTCCAGGACCATGGATAGGTATGGGAAGTGCTTCTTCTCGTCACCGGCTTTTACATTACAGCTGCTGAACTGTCTCCCTCATTTCACCAGACTTCAGAGGGATCTGCTGAAAGAACTGTCAGGCTCCCTCCAATTAGCTGTAGCTGATGCAGCAGCAGGTAAGGTCAACACACAGCTTGCTATTCTCATCTCTGTGGTCAACTCAGCCATGAGACTCCTTTCGTATGCATCATATGGAGTGAGTAGAGCAGTGGGTTCAGGCATCTTAAGAGGCAGGCCGGGATGCAACTTTGCGGAGCCCTTTTAGTCTTCCTTTGTTAATGCTCCCTTTGATGGCTCGTCTTTTTTTGGGCCCAAAGTAAAGGGAACGCTAACCCAGTGTGAGCAGGAGGGTAAGACCTTGTCTGCCGTTGGAGTTTTCCACACCTACCAGACCACTTTCAAAGGTTCAGAGAGGTAGTGGGAAAATGTTTCAGAAAAATCTCAAAGGTCTCAAAGGTCTCACCGGGACAGACAGGGTGGTAGTTCCCCCTGGGGCAGGGGGGAACAATAACTGAAGACACCGCCCTCATGGCAGAGGAGGTCCGCAGAATCAGGGCTCCAGAGAATCTTTCTTTAGCAACAGTTATCCCACTCCACAAAGGGGGAGCCACCACTGATCCCGGGAACTGTCGACCTCTTAGCCTGATGAGCCTGGTCTGCAAGGCCATGGAACATATCATCATGGAACTCATAAACAAAGACATTGGTAATCTCCAAACTCTGGATCCCACCCAGTTCGGGTTTGTGAAAGGCAGATCATACCTCCTGAACCTGATCGACTTTGAGGCAGTCACCAAAGCCATAGATGAGGGTAAGGTGGTTCACACAGCCGATCATGACCTCGCCAAGGCTTTCGATACCATCCCCCATCCTGGAATTATAGCTAAACTCGCTAAACTAGGTATAAATCCCTACGTCACAAGATGGGTTGCCAACTGCCTAACTGACAGAACCCATACTGTAAAAGTTGCAGACTCCAAAGCTGACCTCAAAGCACTGACAAGTGGAGTACCACAGGGTTCCGTCCTGGGACCTCTCCTGTTTGGTATCTACTTCTCTGATGTGCAGGCTAACACAGAAGGCCTCTGGCTAACAACGTTTGCAGGTGACTGCAAACTAGGAGCCATAGTAAAGTCCCCAAGTGATGTAGACATCCTACAGAAGGGCCTCGCTGAGACAGATGCCTGGTGTCAGAGCCATGGCCTCAAGCTCAATGCCAAAAAGTGCAGTGTTATCCACTTTGGTAAAAACTCTGTACCCATGAACTACCACATAGGCAGCAATCTACTTAACACCGAATGTGTGATAAGAGACCTTGGGAACCAGGTGGACAGTAGTCTGTCATTGCCACAGTAGTCAGGAAGTCCTTCTACGTGGCACACCTAATCATAAAAGGGTTCTCATCCAGGAAAAAAGGTCATTGTTCCCCTGTACTCGACATTCATTAGACCCATTATAGAGTACAACGCCCCTTTTGGAATGTACCCCACAAGATGTCTGCAGCAGCTGGAAAGGCCACAGAAGTACATCACAAAGAGGATTACTGGCCTCAAACAAATACCCTACACTGACCGCCTCAAAAAACTCCAGCTTTACTCTGTAGCATATCGCCTACTCCGAGGTGATCTCTGCCTAACATATGAAGCTATGTCAAACCCAAAGCTGTTGGACATGCTGCACCTAAAGAAATCCCAGTCCCTCCCAGCTACACGCTCTAGGGACCTAATCCTTGTCACCACAATAAACAGGACATGCTGGAGGGATAGATTCCTGTCCCAGAGATTCCCCATACTCTGGAACAGGTTACCCATCTATGTCAAGCAAAGTTCTTCATTAGCATTCTTCAAGAAAAATTTTGAGTGGATGGGAAATAGGAAATACACCCCGGGGATCACTTCTGTGTCTGTGCTCGACCATGGCACAGGAAAATAACTTTTGTGGGTGGCATAAGCCAGGGAACCTTGTTGGCTAGGCTTACGTGTAGGCCCTTGGGCCGATAGCCTAGTACCTACCTATGACCATTTCAGCGCTCCTGAAGGAGTGCCCGACTGCTTGCCTCTGGAGGCAGTCGGGAGATGACTGTCACTGCACCTAGCAACCTAGTGAGATTAACGACAAGTGGGTGCAGGACATCCTATCTGGGGGTTATATCATACCCTTTTCCTTCCCCAGTCCCTTAAACAAATAAGTTCCAGACGTTCCACCCAGTCAAAAAGAGTAAGCAACGTTAGAAATTCAAAAGTTGCTAAGAAACAGTCATTCAAGAAGTCCCCGCAAAGCAGACAGGATCCAAAACTTAAAATTCTTTAGTTCCGGTGAAAACAGGAGACTGGAGGACCAATCTTGGGTCTCGGCAATCTCAACAAATTGGTGAAGAAAACCAAGTTCTGGATGGTGACACTGCAGTTGATGCTTCCATTCCTGGAAAAAGACAGTTGTATGTACTCTATAGACCTTTAGGACGTGTACTTCCACATCCTAATGGAAAGGTGATCCCGAAGGGTTTTAGGCTTCCGGTTAGGAGCCAGTCACTTGCAGTTTCAAGCTCTGCCCTTTGGTCTCACTACAGCCCCCAGAGTGTTCACCAAATGCATGGCAATAGTGGCAGCTCACCTGAGATGCAGAGGATTCCGGGTGTTTACGTATCTGGACGACTGGCTCATAACCACCCCAACCAGGCATCTTCTGCCACAAACCAGGGACTGTACATTTCAGCTTTGCTCCTTCCTAGGCATTAGCATAAGTTACGACAAATCTGCTCTAGAGCCATCTCAAAACTTCATTTTTATAGGAGCAGAGATGGATCCAACCACATTCATAATAAGACTTCCTCACAACAGGAGTCCACAATCTTAGTCTACATGTGAGATTGTTAATCAAGAAAACTTGAGCCAGTGCAAGACGAGTGCTGCAGGTTTTGGAGAAGATGGCAGCATCTGTCGTACTTACTCCTCTAGCTCCCCTCATATGAGGATTCTTCAGTGGTTACTCTCCATGCAATGGTCAATCTTGAAATTACCAGTGTTGCACAAGATTCTCATAACCAATTCCTGCAAAAAGGATTTAGAGTGGTGGATTCAATCTCCTTCAGTATCTCAAGGCTGTCCCCCCCCCCCTTCAACCCCAGGCCACGATTACCACGAATGCTTCTCAGATAGTGGGGGGGGGGCATTATCTGGGGAAGACCGTCTAAGGCACCTGGCAGGAACACAAGGGTCACTTGCACATAAACATCCTAGAGATGAGAGCAGTGCTCTTGGCGTTGCAGGCATTTCAGGACACTCTGTGTAGGAACCATAGCACTTCATTCAATGTGTCTATAGTCTGGTACATAAGCAAACAAGGATGGGGACCAGATCTTATCCCCTTTGTTTCGAAGCTTTAAGGGCTTGGCAGTGGGCAGTGTCCTCCAATTGTTTTCTGATTGCAGTGCACATCTCTGGGAGATCCAACCTGATTGCAGACAAGTTGACCAGGGCCATATTATGGCCGCACAAGTGGTCCCTCAATCATAAAGTAGCGGAAGAGATTTTCTGGAAGTGGGGTCAGCCTTACTGTGATCTTCTTGCTTCATCCACCAATGCCAAATGCACCAACTTTGTTGCCCTAATCCATCCTGTGGGGGAGTCACCAAGGGATGCAATTGTTCATGATTGGCCTCTGAGACTGCTATATGCCCCCCCCAATTCCTCGGATTCACAAATTATTCCAGAAAGCCAGTCTGAGACCACAGTAATCCTGATTGCACCCTGTTAGCCTCAACAAATCTGGATGTTCATCGTGTTACACTGCTGCAGTCATCACACTTGGGTTATCCTGCCGTCAGGCGGTCCCGCAGTCGGCAAGAGTTCCAAACTCTTGGTCCGGCGTCGGTTGCTGTTGCTTCTTCCCTGACGTCAGTGTGCCAGGGGTATACAAGATGCATCTGACGCCATTTTCTTCAGTCTTTCTTGCCGCGCGGTGCCCGACGCAGAAGCAGTTCGCAAGTGCCAGTTGGCCGACTCCTGAGATTTTCAAAGTCGAATTTCAGATCCGAAGTCTTCAGTAAAGCTAAGTACCCCGTTGGGGAAACTTTTTTCTTGCCTCAGACCTATGTCAGAAAGTTAATTGTATTTCTTGTGGAAAGCAAATACCTCATAAGGACTTCCACTCTTACTGTATTCCATGCCTAGGCCCCGATCATGAAGTCACTAGTTGTCGGTTTTGTGCTAGATTTAACAAACGTGCTATTAAAAGGTGTTTTGATTTTGCTTTGCACTACTTTGGCCGAAGGTTCAATTATATTATGCCGTCGGATCAACTGACTGCAATACCGAAAAAACGCAAGGACAAGAATAAAGACAGACCTCTGATGTCCAAAACCGACGACGAAGCCTCTTCTAGGCCACTCGCCGGTTCTCAGTGAGGTGCTTTCGCAGCCCCTGACACCCACTACCTCAGAGCCACGGGCCACCTCCAACTCCCACGTGTAGACAACTAGGCCTCTGGAAACTCAAGGTATTGGGCCTACGGAAACTAATCACTCAGATGGGTCCAGAGCCGCTGAGCAGGCATCGGCTTCTGAGGGTGTTTTCAGACCTTCACAACTTACCATTAAAACTACAGCCAAGACAGAAGTACCACTAAAGACAAAGAAACGAGTACAGCATTCTCCTGGACAAGCCTCCATGCCTAAGAAACAGATGCTTAAAATGGCCGAAGACCTCTCTACTCTAATCAGGGGTTCCCATTCCCCCTCCTGAGAAAAGGCCTAGGCAGGATACAGACTGATTCCTCTGATCAGGCTTCCATTTCCTCCGATTCCTCTTCAGACCAGGGGTACTCTCTACACCCCTATGAGGACTCTGATGCTGAAGAATCTATCCCTTCAGCCTCTCCTCCTGAGGATTATTCTTTTGGGGAAACTTTACATACCATGAGGGAGCATTTCCATTGGGAAAGTCAGGATTACTCAGAATCTAAGATAAGGCTCAGAGATTTCCTTTTCCTTTTATTACCTCAACGCAGGCCCCTGGCTATTCCGCCTGTGCTAGATATTGTGGATGATGCGTTCTCTGAATCTAGCTTATCTCCCGATTCCTTGCCCCCCTGCACCAGCTAAGCCAGATGGTTACTACAGAGTCCCTGACTCTCACAAGTTTCTTTATAAAAACCCTTCTGCTGATCCAGAAACTATTTCCCAGGGTCCAAAAGGGGTTAAGGCTTCCATTGCAAAAAAATCCAGTACCCTCTGACAAGAGATTCCAGAGCTTTGGATAGATGGGGGAAGAAAGTATACACTTCTGCAACTTTAGCAGTAAGAGCTTTAAATTGCCAGTTTCACATGCTTAAGTACCAACAATATTTAATGGCCCAATTAAAACAGAAAATGCTTGCAAGCTCAGAAGCTCCTGATTGTAAAGAAATGCAGGATTTATTGCATGCAGTTGAACAGGTGGGAAAACGTACTCTGCAATGTGGTTTTGATTCTCTAGAGGCCTCTTGTAGGGCTGCAGTTACAGGTTCAGTGATTCGAAGGCATGCTTGGTTAAAAGAACAGAGTTTACCTGATCATGTTAAGACAAAATTATTGGATGCTCCTTTACAGCATGATACCTTGTTTGGTGTTAAGGCAGAAGAAGTGTTAAAGAAAATGGAGGATAAAGCTAAATCTATGCAAATAGTCAAGGATTTCTTACAGGTACAGCCACCTCGATTTAGCAGAAATTGGCCTACAACAAATTGGTCCTTTCCAGTGGCAGACCACAGAGAGGCAGATACAGATGCCCAAGAGGCAGATCTCAACCCCAAGGCTCAAACAGACGACAGTGGGGGCACCTCAACCCCAAAAGGAGGTGAGGACAAGTCTCAACCTTACAGGAAACAGTCAATGACTTTCTCCTTTGTACGCCAAGCACTTCCCTTTTGGAAGCCCCCTTGGGGGGAAAACTAGCACTTTTTTCTCAAAACTGGCAAACAATCACCCAAGACAAATGGGTTTTAAATATTGTCTCAGGGTTACAGGTTCCACTTTCATACTTTACCAAGGCTAAAAAGAATGCCAGACCTGCCACAAAATCAATGGGCAGAGGCACAAAAACAAATGTCAGCCCTCATGGACATGAGAGCTATTCAAAAAGTACCACAACAGGAACAAGAACAAGGATTTTACTCAAGACTCTTCCTGGTCTCCAGAAAGGACAAGGCCTGGAGGCCCATACTAGACCTTTCAATTCTAAATACTTACCTGGATATTCCGAAATTCAAAATGTTGACGTTACAGCAGCTTCTACCCATGCTGGGCAAGAATGCTTGGCTTGTTACTCTGGACCTCAGAGGCATACCTGCATGTCCCTATCAGACAAAATTGCAGAAGATACCTCAGATTCAAAGCTGGTACAGTGCACTACCAATTCTCTGCACTGCCCTTTGGCTTATCTACTGCGCCCAGGGTTTTTACAAAGTGCATGGCACCAGTAATTGCATTTTGAAGACAAAAAGGAATTCAAATATATCCATACCTGGATGACTGCCTCATTCAAGCAGAGACAAAGGACATTCTTCTACACCATCTGGAGTTTGTCAAAAGGTTGCTAACTTCTCTAGGGTACACAGTAAATGAAAAGAAGTCAAAACTAGTGCCCTCACAACAGATTATATTCTTGGGTGCTAGCTTAAATACAACTGCCCAGATGGCTTACCTCATGCCAGACAGATTCACCTAACTCAATATTTTCAATTACTGGCAAAAAAGTCCCATCTCCCTGCAAGAAAAATTCTGCAGGCCCTGGGATTCATGGCATCATGCATACTACTAATACTATATGCCAGTCTGCATATGAGGAAACTACAATGGTACCTAAAAAGTGTTTGGACTCAGCACTCTCACAGTTTAGAAGCAGTAATACCAATGATTCCCTGCCTAAAATAGGAGTTTCGATGGTGGGCACAGGCATGCCACCTAAACAAGGGTCAGCCGTTCACCCTACCCACAGCCAGGCAGACTCTAACAGATGCTTCTGATTACGCCTGGGGAGCACACATGGCAGGAAAATGCCTTCAGGGCAAGTGGACCACAGACCAGATGCATCTTCACATCAATCAAAAAGAGATGTTGGCTGTTCAAAATGCCCTAACAGCTTTCAGGGACCTTCTGCATCCAGGACAATTGTTAGACAGACAACACCACAGTAATGTGGTACATAAGCAAGGGGGCACTCATTATTACCCCCTATGCAGGCAAGCCATGACCTTGTGGAACACTGCTCTAATGTACCAAGTTCACCTGCAAGCACAATTTCTGCCAGGAAAGAAAAATACTCTGGCAGACTATCTAAGCAGAAATATCATGGATCCTCACGAATGGAAATTGAATCCACAAATCTTCAGCATGGAAATGCAAAAATAGGGATGCCCAGACATAGATCTTTTTGCCTCCCCACTGAATTGCCAACTACAAAAATTCTGCACAAGGACTTATCACAAACAAGCATGGAAAGTGGATGCTCTTTTGTTCAGGTGGAAAAACCTAAAAGTTTATGCCTTCCCACCTCTGCCTCTCCTTTCAAAGGTACTCCTAAAAGCCAGACGAGAAACCACAGATGATCCTGATTGCTCCAGACTGGACACGTCAGCACTGGTACCCTATCTTAAGGAACCTAGCTCAAGGCCCACCATGGATTTTTCCTCAAATTCCACACCTTCTGACTCTACAAAACAATCCGATCCTGCACGGTCAGCTGAAAACCCTAAACCTGGCTGCATGGCAGATTTTAGTCAAACAGAAAACACCTCTCTCTAAAGCGGTTATGGATGTCATTCTGGAGGCCAGGAGGCCTAGCACCAGGAAAGCTTACTCAGAAAAATGGAAGAGATTCTGCGCCTGGAACCAGGCTCAAAACCTTGAACCTCTTGTTCCAAACATTCCTCAGATTTTACAATACTTAACTGAGATGCTGGACAGAGGCCTATCCTTCTCATCAATTAAGATCCATGCCTCTGCCATTACAGCACATTACAACATGGATCCTCCTTTATTCTCTCATCCCTTGCTAAAGCAGTACCTCAGAGGGGCTAAAAACATAAGACCGCCCCGGAGAGCACCAACTTGGGACCTCAATTTTGTTTTGGAAAAACTGACCCTGCCACCTGTTGAGCCAGCCAACAGCCGATCTAAAATGTTTATCATGGAAAACAGCTCTGCTCCTGGCAGTAACTTCAGCACAAAGAGTCTGAGCTACAGGCATTAATGGCAGTGGAACCTTTTATAATTTTTAATCAGGACAGGGTTTCTTTAAGGACAAACCCTATTTTTATGCCTAAGGTGGTATCTAGTGTGGCTCTTAACCAAACCATCCATTTGCCAACTTTTTATCCAAACCCTCAGAATAAAGGAGAAACATCTGCATTCTTTGGACATACACAGGCAGCTACGCTTCTACTTGGACAAAACAAAAGATATCAGGAAAACTGAGCAACTGTTTGTAGCATATGCTGCAGGATCACAGGGCAAGGCTATCTCAAAGCAGACTATATCCAAATGGATAGGACACTGTATTCATTACTGCTACACACAGCATGGGAAATCAGTCCCAAATAGCATTAGGCCACATTCCACCAGGGCTACAGCCACTTCAGCGGCCTTTCTCAGAGGAGTACCTACCAAGGAAATTTTGGAGGCTGCAACTTGGAGCTCAGTGCACACCTTTACCAAGCATTACCACCTGCCTCTTTACTCTAAATCCAGAGCAGGATTTGCCACTGCGGTTCTGCAGGGTCTCATAGCCAATCCTAACTCTTTATAGACCAGCCACCCAAACTTAGCTTTGGGATCCTACCCAAGTGCGATGACTGCAGCAGTGTAACATGATGAACATAGTACAGTTTTGTTCCTACCATAAATGTAGATGTTAGTGTTCACACTGCTGCAGTCAAGGCTACCTTCCATCCCCTCTGAACTAGCAGGCCTTCTCTATACCTTTCTATCCTATACAACCTTTGTGGTGTATTTGCTTGTGACTGAAGTTATTGTTTTTATTTTATATGCATTGCCTACCTACTTGGAGGCACCTGACATCTGGGGCAAGAAAAACTGAAGAAAATGGCATCGGATGCATCTTAAATACCCCTGGCGCACTGACTTCAGGGAAGAAGTGACAGCAACCGACGCTGGACCAAGACTTTGGAAATCTGGCCGACTGCGGGACCGCCTGATGGCAGGATAACCCAAGTGTGATGACTGCAGCAGTGTGAACACTGTAACATCTACGTTTATGGTAGGTACAAAACTGTACTCTTCCTTTCCTACAGCCTTATCTTCGGGACAAACCATATGTTCTGGACCAAGCTCCAAATCTGCTGACACATCTGTCGGGAATTGCACATCCCAGCCTTCACAGCCACACGTTGACAGTTTGGCTGCTCCATGTCCCTTGATTGCTAGGTTTCCCCTTCTGTCCTCTTCAGTAAAACTTTTTTGTTGTCCTCCCATAAAACCTCTACATGTGGGTTATACAAGAGTAAATGGAATAGGTTTTTAAAATGGGCGAGTGATACTATACTGGAATTTTCTTGCCAAACTTTTACATGAAGGTGCGGCTGCTTCTATTAGGAGTCCAACTAGCAACAATTTCAAGTTTCCATGTAGGAGAAAAAGGCTGTACTAATATGTCACATACTCTGTAAAGTCTTTATTCAAAGGAACAACTATGATTATACCCCCATTCAAGAATCCAGCTGCTCCATGGGATCTGAATTTCATTTCAACAAATATCACTTGTTCCCCCTTTAGATCATGTGTGGCCAAATGTTCAAAGTTTCTTTCATGGAAAACATTCCATTACCTCAGCCAGAATAGTATTGAGTTGCAAGCCTTGTCTACTAAGCTCCCTTACCCAGATTTTCATAAAGATAGATATTAAGTTGTCTCATCTCACCTTCGTTCTTGCTGGTTGGGATCTGAGCCGATCCTCTGCTCAGACTCTGCCATAATGTTTGTGTTTCACTGTTGCAGTCATTACTTTTGGGTTATCCTGCTGGCAGGCTACCCGCAGTCGGCCTGAATTCCAAAGTCTTGGTCTGGTGTCTGTTGCTGTCGCCTCTTCCCTGACGTCAGTGCGCCAGGGGTATAAAAGATGCAGCCGACGCCATTTTCTTCAGTTTTTCTTGCTGCGCTTTGCCCAAAGCAGAAGCAGTTTGCAAGTGCCAGTCAGCCGACTCCTGAGATTTTAGTGTTCGAATTTCAGATCCAAAGTCTTCATTTAAAGCTAAGTACCTCGTTGGGGAAACTTTTTTTCTTGCTAAATACCTCAAGGACTTCCATTCTTATTGTATTCCTTGCCTAGGCCCTGATCACAATGTTGCTAATTGCAGGTTTTGTGCTAGATTTAACCAACGCACTATTAAGTGTCGGTACGATTTTGCATTTCATTACTTTGGCTAAAGATTTAATTACACGATGTCGGATAGCCATACCGCAATTCACAAGAAATGCAAGGGAAACGAAAAGGACAGGCATCCGAGGTCCAAAACTGACCAGGCTTCTTCTCAGCCAGTCGCTGGTTCGCCGGGTTTCGGTGAGGCGCTTTTGCAGCCCCTGACTCCCGCTACCTCAGAGCCGCAGGCCGCTTACGACTCCCACGTGGAGCATACTTGGCCGCTGGAAGTTCAAGGTATTGGACACTTGGAAAATATTCCCTCAGATGGGTTCGGGGCCGCTGAGCAGGCATCTGCTTCTGAGGGTGTTTTCAGGCCTAAACAGTTGCATATAAAACCGACTACACCTTCAAAGACACACTAAAGCTCCACAAAAGATAAAGAAACAAGTGCAGCAACCCCATGGACAGGCCTCCATGCCTAAAAAACAGATGCTCAAAATGGCCGAAGACCTAATTACTTTGATCAGGGGTTCCCATCCTCCTCCTGATGAGGCCTAGGCAAGAAAAAGAATGTGAATCTTCAGATCAAGTTTCCATTTCCTGTGACTCCTCTTCTGAACAGGAGTATTCTCTCCCTCCCTATGAGGATTCTGATGCTAAAGAATCTACCCCTTCAGCCTCCCCTCCTGAGGATTGTTCTTTTGGGGAAACCCTGCATACCATGAGGGTGCACTTCCACTGGGAGAGCCAAGACTACTCAGAATGAAAGAAAAGGCTCGGAGACTTTCTTTTACTACCTCAGCACAGGCCTCTTGCTATCCCTCCTGTTTTAGACATTGTAGATGTATTTTCAGAGTCCGGCCTGTCTCCTGACTCTCTACCCCCTGCACCTGTTAAGCCAGACAGATACTACAGGGTTCCAGATTCATATAAATTTCTTTATAAAAACCCTGCTGCTGACCCAGAAACTATTTCTCAGGGTCCCAAAGGGGTCAAGGCTTCCACTGCAAAAAAACCCTATCCCCTCTGATAGGGATTCAAGGGCACTGGACAGATGGAGGGAAAAAGGTTTACACTTCTGCTACCTTGGCTGTGAGGGCTTTAAATTGTCAATTTCATATGCTTAAATGTCAGCAATACTTAGTCACTGCTTAAACAGAAAATGTTAAATTCTGAATGTGCAGAAGACAAGGAAGTGCAGGATTTATTGCATGCAACTGAACAAGTGGGAAAGCATACTTTGCAATGTGGTTTTGATTCTCTGGAGACCTCTTGCAGGGCCGCTGTTACGGGTTCTGTCATTAGGCGGCATGCTTGGTTAAAGGAACAGAATTTGCCTGATCATGTTAAACCAAAATTATTAGATGCTCCATTACAGCATGATACTTTGTTTGGTGTTAAAGCAGAAGAGGTGCTGAAGAAAATGGAGGACAAAGCAAAATCTATGCAGAGAGTTAAGGATTTCTTACAGGTGCAGCCACCCAGATTTAGCAGGAAGTGGCCTACAAAGAATTGGTCCTGTCCAGTGTCAGACAGGCCACAAAGAGGCGGATACAGACTCCCCAGAGGCAGATCCCAGCCCCGAAGCTCATACAGGCCTAATCAATGGGGTGCTTCTACCTCCAAAAGCGGAGAAGACAAATCACAGCCATTCAGGAAATGGTCCCAATGACACTCCTCTGCCAGCACCAAGCATTTATCTTTTGGCAGCCCTCTTAGGGGGAAAACTAGCACTTTTCACAAAATTGGCACATGATCACCCAGGACAAATGGGTCTTGAACATAGTGTCTCAGGGCTACAGGTTCCACTTTCACACCCTGCCAATGACAAAAGGTATGCCAGACCTGCCACACAATCAATGGGCAGAGGCACAAAAGCAAGTTTCATCCCTCATGGACATGAGGGCCATTCAGCGAGTACCACAGCAAGAGCAGGGACAAGGATTTTACTCGAGATTTTTCTTGGTACCCTGAAAGGACAAAGCCTGGAGACAAATACTGGACCTGTCTATTCTAAACACATTTCTGGACGTTCCAAAATTCAAAATGTTGAGACTGCAGCAGCTTCTACCCATGCTGGGCAAGAAGGCTTGACTTGTAACTTTGGACCTAAAAGAGGCATACCTGCATATCCCAGTCAGACAATCTTGCAGAAGATACCTCATTCATAGCTGGCTCAATGCACTACCAATTCTCTGCACTGCCCTTTGGCTTATCTGCTGTGCCCAGGGTCTTCACAAAATGCCTGGCACCAGTAATTGCATTTTGCGGACAAAGAGGGTTCCAAATATATCCTTACTTGGACGACTGCCTTATTCAAGCAGAGAACAAGGACATCCTACTAAAGCATCTGGCGTTTGTAAAAAGATTACTAATTTGCCTAGGGTACACAGTAAACGAGAAGAAATCAAAGTTAGTACCCTCTCAAGAGTTAATATTCCTGTGTGCAAGCTTAAATACAACTGCCCAGATGGCTTATCTCACGCCAGACAAACAAAGGCATCTGACTTCTTACTTCAAAATGTTGGCAACAAAGACCCAGTTATCTGCAAGAAAAATTCTGCAGGCTTTGGGCTTCATGGCATCCTGCATTCTTCTAATTCCATATGCCAGACTGGATATGAGGAAACTACAATGGTATCTAAAAAGTGTTTGGACTCAACATTGCCACAGCCTCGAAACATTAATTACCCTCATTCCCTGCCTGCAACAGGAGTTTCGATGGTGGGCACAGGCCTGTCACCACAGCACAGCCATTCACTTTACCCACAGCCAGCCAGACACTAATAACGGATACATCAGATTATGCCTGGGGGGCCCATGTGGCAGGAAAATGTATTCAGGGCACATGGCCCGCAAGCCAGATGCATCTTCATATCAATCAAAAAGAGATGCTAGTTGTTCAGAATGCCCTGACAGTTTTCAAGAATCTACTTCATCCAGGACAACTACTGATAAAGACGGACAATACTGCAGTCATGTGGTACATAAACTAGCAGGCAGGCACACATTTCTACCCCCACTGCAGACAAACCATGACTTTGTGGGACACAGCACTGACTTATCAAGTTCACCTGCAAGCACAATTCCTGCCAGGAAAGATAAATACTCTGGCAGACGAACTAAGCAGAAACCTCATGGATCCCCACGAGTGGAAAATGGATCCACAAGTCTTCAGCATGATAAGGAAATGGGGATGCCCACACATAGATCTATTTGCCTCCCCTCGCAACTGCCAAATACAGAGATTCTGCACAAGGATTTATCACAAGCACGCATGGAAAGTGGATGCATTATCCTTCAGCTGGAAAAACCTAACAGCATATGCCTTTTCTCCACTGCCTCTCCTCCCCAGGGTACTCCTAAAGGTCAGACAAGAGAAGCCAAAAATGGTACTGATTGCCCCAGACTGGCCACACCAGCACTGGTACCCAATCCTAAAGAACTTGTCTCAAGGTCCAGCCTGGACATAGCCTGAAATTCCTCACTTACTGATCCAACAAAACAATCAGATCCTGCACAGCCAACTCAGGACCTTAAATCTGGCAGCATGGCGGATAATATAGCCATTCAGAACACTCCTCTCTCCAAAGCTGTGATTGATGTTATTTTGGAGGCCAGAAGGCCCAGTACCAGAAAATCTTATGCAGAAAAGTGGAAGAGATTCTGTGCTTGGAACGAGGCACAAGGAATTGACACGTTTGTACCAAATATTCCTCAGATTTTACAATACTTAACTGAGATGCTGGACAAAGGCCTATCCTTTTCATCAATTAAGATCCATGCCTCTGCCATTTCAGCCCATTACAATACGGAACCTCCTATTTTTTCTCATCCTTTAATAAGGCAGTACCTCAGAGGGGCCAAAAACATAAGACCTCCAAGGAGAGCACCAGTACCTGCATGGGACCTCAATTATGTCTTGGAAAAACTCACACTGCCTCCTTTTGAGCCACCCTCAACAGCTGATATAAAATTCTTATCCTGGAAAACAGCTCTGCTGCTAGCAATAACCTCTGCAAGACGAGTCTCTGAGTTACAGGCACTTATAGCTGTGGAACCTTTTATCATTTTCCATCCAGACAGGGTTTCTCTGAGGACAAACCCGACATTTATGCCTAAGGTGGTGTCCAGTGTGGCCCTTAACCAAACCATTCACTTGCCTACCTTTTATCCAAACCCACAGAACAAAGGTGAGAGACTTCTTCATTCTTTGGACATAGACAGCTACGCTTCTACTTGGACAGAACTAAAGCTTTCAGAAAGACTGAGCAACTTTTAGTGGCATATGTTGCAGGATCACAAGAAAAGGCCATCTCAAAACAGACTATTGCAAAATGGATAGGCCATTGCATTCGTTTCTGCTACTCACAACATGGCAAATCAGTGCCTAAGGGCATTAGGCCACATTCAACCAGAGCAGCAGCCACTTCAGCAGCCTTCCTCAGAGGAGTACCAGCCAAAATACATCTTAGAGACTGCAACTTGGAGTTCAGTGCACACTTTTACAAAGCACTACCACTTACCTCTCTACTCTAAATCCAGAGCAGGCTTTGCCACTGCAGTTGTGCAGGTCCTCATAGCCTCTCCTAATCCTATTTAGCCCCAGCCACCCATCCTCAGCTTTGGTATTCAACCCAAGAGTAATGACTGCAACAGTGAAACACAGTGAACATAGTACAGTTGTGTACCTACCATAAATGTAGACGTTTGAGTGTATTCACTGTTGTAGTCCAGGTTACCCACCCACCATCCCTTTCTTTTGCTGGGTCGTACCTGTACTTCTCTATTCTATACAACCTATGTGGTGTATTTGCTTGTAGATGAAGGAAATGTTAACCTTAGTGCATGCATGTTTATTGGCATAATTTTATTTTTAGCCTACCCTTTTGGGGGCACCTGACATCTGGGGCACGAAAAATTGAAGAGAATGGTGTCTGCTGCAGCTTTTATACCCCTGGTGCACTGACATCAGGGAAGAGACGACGGCAACCGACGCCGGACCAAGACTTTGGAATTCAGGCCGACTGCAGGTAACCTGCCAGCAGGAATAACCCAAGAGTAATGACTGCAACAGTGAATACACTCTTAACATCTACATTTATGGCAGGTACACAGCTGTACTTTCTATAGCTTCAGATTTGTTTACTGGCTCAAGGCTACCCCTTATCCCATGTTGCCTAGCAATAGCTACCTAGATCTCGTTTGCCACTTCAGCTGCGAGGTGTCGTTTTTCTGGCTCAGGCTTGTATAAGTTTTTTATAGAACTTTCTTAACATTAGAAATAGTCCTTTTTCTGATTTGTTAATTTTTAGTCTTGTTTTTCTCTGTTAGCTAGTGTTTTATTGTAGCTTTCCTCCCCTTCTTTGTAGAACTTGTTTAACTTCAAGTTCTCCCCCTCCCCCTTTATCCTCTTCTTGTCAGGTTAGCCGTTTAGGTTAGAGGCTTTCCTTCTACCTTTCTTTCTTAGGCTAGCCGTTTAAATTAGAGGCTTTCCTAAAAAAAAAAAAAAAAAAAAAAAAACCCTTTGGTGTTAGTCTGCTAGTATAGTGTGTTTTTGTGTAGACTGTATTTGCTTGATAGTTTTTGTTGTATTTGCAGTGTTCTTTTTTCAGGATGTCAAAATAATCCAAAGTCTCTGGATTCAAGAGTGTGACCTCATGCTGTCAGAAAATGTCTGACAGATGGGCACACTTCTTGCGTCTATTGTTTAGGTGCTGTGCAGGACTCTTGTTCTATCTGCCATGCATTTAGCCCAAGAGTTCTGCAGGAGTGTAAAAATAAGCTTATTCTTAGGGGTCTTTTAAAGCCCCAGGATTTGCCAGCCAAGACTCAGCCTGTGAAATCCCCTAAATCTTCCAAGCCGTCTGCTCCAAGTTCGGAGCCGTCCTTGGTTCAGATTCCACCTTCTACTTCGGTTCCGACTGTTACCGATAAGACCATCTCCCCGTCGGCTCCATCAGGATCTTTGGAGCCATCGCGGAGCCACAAGAGGCAACGGTCCCCTTCCTTGGAATAGATTCATTCAGCTCCTCTGTCTCCCCTGCTTCAGAGCGAGCACAGTCACATATCTTCTCACTCCTCTCTGTCCTCCAGGCTGTCTGATCACGATGTGGAGAGAGTGGTCAGTAGGTTGCTGAAATTGCAGGCATTTGCCAAGATGTTGTCCAGCCCTCCTCAACAGGTGTCTGCTCCGTCCACTTCTATCAATGTTCCACCTCCGACTCCATTGAGTTCGAAGCTGGAGTTCGTTGAGGTTCGAGTAATGGAACCGTCTGCTCCGATAATGCTATCTCATTCAGTTCCATTGTCTGCTCAGTTACCATTGATGGTGCCATCCGTCGAGGGATCTGGGCGCCAGGGCTCCCTCGTCTGTTTCGAGGGGGCGAGTGGCATCAGACCCTTGTCTGACCCTGTTCTCCCTCTAAGAGCTTCGGCGCAGGTGAGCTCTGCTCCTACATCGCCCTCTGAGCCGTTCCCACGGTGCGGAGAAAGATTCCGATTTCCTCGGAGCCCGAGCTTTCTTTGCATCGTGGCAGGGATGACTACGATGTCATGAGGAATGTGCTGGTCACTGAGTCAGCTCCACTATCCCACCGGCTCCATTCCCTGTAGTGCCTGTGCCAACCTCTGCTGCTCCTCCAGACCCCAAGCGTAGGGAACCGGTGCTCCAGGACACACCCCATTGGGTGTTTCCTCCTCTTCCGAGGCCTCCCCTGATCATTCAGAGGCGCCCCCTCGTAAGAAGTGCAAGAGGAAGCACATCGACTCCCCTGAGTCTGTCACTTCTGATACAGACTTAGATGATTCGGAAGGGTCCCAGAGATCCCCCTCTGAAGAGGTTTCCTTTTTTGACATCCTAGAAATGCTTAAGCAGAGGGGGAACTGGAATACCCTAGCCCCTACCGAGGATGAGTCTATTTCTGGATGCGTTCGGTTCCCGACCTTCCACCTCCTGGGTTTCTCTGCCTTTCGATCCACTTATGGCAGTGGTGGCTCGAAAGGCTTGTTCAGCTCCAGATACAGTGGAACTAACTCCGAGGAGACCTGGCAAGTTCATCTCCGCACCCCATGATAAGCAGTTCCTTACCAAAGGTGTCCCTGTTGATGCCATGGTGGTAGCAGCAGCCACCAAAAAAGAGTTATCGGAGACCTCTTTGTCTGTCCATCCTCCTAACAAGGAGTCTAGGACTATGGACAGATATGGGAATCGAATGTTTGCTTCAGCGACCTTCTCTATGAGGTCACTGAACTACTTATGGCATGTTACCCGGCTTCAGAGGGATCTCCTTAAAGAGCTCGGAGATGCACTTCAAGATCCATCAGCTGAGGGGTCTCAAGCTAAAGTAACTTCCCAGCTGGCAACTCTTAATTCTATAGTAAACTCCTCCATGAGGCTCATTTCCTATGCAGAGGCTCATTTCCTATGCAGCCGATGGTGCGAATAGAGCCGCAGGTACGGGTGTAGCCCTTAGGGAGGCATACATGGATGCGGCAGTGGAATTTTGCAGAACCCCTTCGAGCTTCATTCACCAACACCCTCTTTGATAGTTCCTTTCTTTTTGGACCACAGGTGAAAGACACTTTGACTAGGTGTGAGCAAGAAGGCAAGACTCTCTCTGCCGTAGGAGTCTGTTTTTCCACTCCTAGACCATATCCCAAAGGTCAGAAGAGTGGCAAAATATGGTTCCGAAAATCCCAAGGAGCCTTGCCTGACATACGTAGTGATTTTTTCCTCCAGGGGTAGAAGGGGAAACAGACCCCACCCTCGTGGCAGAGGCGGTCCGCAGAACCAGGGCAAAAGAGAATCTTTCTCTGATAAGCCCTTTCAGCATCCCTGAAGGGTTGCCCAGCTGCTCACCTCTGGAGGCAGTCGGGGGAAGACTTTCACTGTCCCCAAATACCTGGCAAAGCTTAACGGAAGACAAATGGGTACGGTCCATTATATCTGGAAAATTCCCTTCTGTCAACCCCCCCTGCAGTCAAGGAAATCCCTTCCAGGTGTTTCACCCAATCTGAAGGACCAAGCAGTCATAGAAGTTTCAAAACTGCTAGAAAAAAGTCATCCAAGAAGTCCCCGGCAGACCAGCATGGATCCTGAACTTACTCTAGGTTCTTTTTGGTACCAAAAAAGACAGGGGACTGGAGACGGATTCTGGATCTCCGCAGACTAAACAGGTCTGTACAAAGAACAGAGTTTTGGATGGTCACGCTACAGTCCATTCTACCCTTTCTGGGTCATGGCAATTGGATGTGCTTGATGGATCTTCAGGACGCGTACTGCCATATCAAGATGGACAGGTGTTCCAGGAGATTTCTTAGTTTCCATTTCTTCGCTTCCAGCTGGGAGCCAGTCATTACCAGTTCAGAGCACTGCCCTTTGGTCTCACCACAGCCCCCAGGGTGTTCACCAAATGTATGGCAGTGGTCACTGTTCACCTGAGACATCAAGGATTCCAGACGTTTCCATATCTAGACAACTGGCTCCTCACTGCTACTACTAGGCATCAACTTCTACAGACCAGGGACTACACAATCTGCTCCCAGCTAGGCATTACAATAAATTTCGAAAAATCTGCCTTGTTGCCCTGTCAATCTATCACCTACATAGGAGCAGACTTAAACACAAGGAACATGTTCGCAAGACTACCGCTAGACAGGGTATCTACAATTCATCAGCAAGTACAAATTCTGATGCAGAGCAAAAGAATCCAAGTCAAGTTCGTCCTGGGTTCCATGGCAGCAGCCATTCTTTTAATCCCACTGGCCTGCTTTCACATGTGGATCCTTCAGTGGCTTCTGTTCACGCAATGGTCTTTCCAACAGCTGCCCATGTCTCACATGATTACGGAAGCAAGCAAAAGCACCTTTCCTGGTGGATGGTCTCCCCACTAGTGGCTCAGGGCAGACCCTTCATTCAGCCCCCTCCAGTAGCCACAGTGACCACAAACGCCTCCCTGATAGGGTGAGGGGGCATTATCAGGGCAGGACAGTCCAAGGCTCTTGGTAGCCTCACGAGTACCATCTGCACATAAACGTCCTAGAAATGAGAGCCGTGCTCCTAGCGTTGCAATCCCTTCAAGACTCTCTTCCTTCTGGGACCATCGCAGTTCAGACAGACATGTCAGTGGTGTGGTACATCAACAGGCAGGGCGGAACCAGGTCCTACGCCCTGTGTCGAGAAGCACTCAGACTGTGGCAGTGGGAGATTTCCTCCCAATGTTTTCTGATTGCAACGCACATCCCTGGGAGGTCCAACATCATAGTGGACAGGCTCAGCAGAGCTATCCTCATGCTTCACGAGTTGTCTCTGAATGAGGAAGTTGCGGATCTTATCTTCCGCAAATGGGGACAGCCTTGCTGCGACCTCTTTGCCACCCCCTTCAACAGCAAATGCAGCAACTACTTCTCCCTTCTTCCGCTTTCAGGTCATTCGCCCAGAGACGCTAGTCCATGATTGGCCTCAGGGACTTCTTTATGCATTTCCTCCATTTCCCGTGATTCCAAAACTCGTACAGAAAGCTATAACATTGGGCTGCAAAATGATCTTCATTGCCCCCTACTGGCCTCGACAGATTTGGTTCCCATTCCTGCACCATTACCTTCTCGATCAGCCTTGGACTTTGATGAATCAGTAGAACTGAAATAGGATCCAATCAGGCGGGTTGCATCAATCCCTCCCAACTCTCCAGCTTGGTTGCTCCACTTCCTGCCTTAGCCAGGCTTCCCACAATTTCTCCGGCGGTGCGTGAGATTGTCTCCTCTCAAGTCCACAACCAGAAAAACTTATGCTAGTAAATGGAAACGTTTTTCTTGTTGGGCAGAGGCTAGGAATGTAGATCCCTTTTCAGCCCCAGTCCACGAAATTCTGGCATTCCTAGCACAGCTTTTTTATTCTGGGTCTGCTTCTGCTACAATTAAGGTTCAGTTAGTGGCCATTTCTAACTTTCATGTTGGTTTATCAAATTCAAATATGTCTCACAAGCTCTATAAAGCCTTTGTGAGAGGGACCTCTCCTTAGGCCTCCATTGAGAGATCCCCCCTTCTCCTTGGGACCTTAATTTGGTACTGACTTCCTTAACTCTGCCCCCTTTTGAACCAGCAGCGTCCTGCTCCATTAAGTTTCTATCTTGGAAGACACTCTTTCTGGTAGCCATTATTTCAGCCAGACGCGTCTCTGAACTTCAGGCACTGTGTGTTCATCCTCCATATTTGGTTTTTCATAAGGACGGTTGCTCTGAGGACTAATCTTTCTTGTCTTCCGAAAGTCTCAGAAAATAATTTGAACCAATCTATAGACCTTCCTGTGTTTTTCCCTAACCACACCAACAAGGCAGAATACAAATTACACCAATTGGATGTTCATAGACAATTGCGTTTTCACCTGCACAGGTCTAGAGAGATAAGGAAGTCAGACCAACTATTCCTTTCTTATGTTCTAGGCAAACAAGGTCTCCCAGTTTCCAAGGTAACCTTATCCAGGTGGTTGTCTCCAACTATTACTTTCATTTATCAATTAAGACAGAGTTACCTGTTAAACCGAAAGGTCATTCTACTAGGGCCTTGACCACCTCTGTAGACTTCCAATGTAGGTTGCCCTTGGATTCTATCTGCGCAGCTGCTACGTGGGCAAATCCTCACTTTTATTTCTCATTACAAGCTAAATATGGTCTTCAGGAGAAGAGCTGCCTTTGGTTCCACTGTTATGAAGAGTCTGTTCCAATGAGCCGCCCAGGACCATAGGTGCTAGGGACGCTGTCCCAACCAGCAAGAACGAAGGCGAGATAGACAACTTAACATAAAGAAGTTATGTACCTACCTAACAAGAAAGAAGGCGAGATGAAGACAACTAACATGGAACGTTATGGTAGGTACATAACTTCTTTTTTCTTTACTTTACTAATCCTTCATTTCTTCCACAGGTTGTGTCGGCAAGTAAGCTAAATCAATCTGTTGAGCTGCCAGTGTCCTTCCCTAATTACCAGAACCTAGGCGAATACTTGCTGCATCTTCTGGCCGTACATAAACACTTCGATTTTTACTTGCACAGATCTTCAGGTTTTAGGAAATTGGATCAACTTTTTATATCCTTAAATACTTAAACTAGAAAAGGTCAACTAGTCTGAAAAGTTACCTTATGTCGATGGCTCTCTTTGTATATCCTACATCTACAATTCTAAAAACAGGCCTGTTCCCTTTCCTGTTAAAGCACACCACACCAGATTGATAGCTACATCTGCAGCCTTTCAAGCAAGGTTACCCTGGGATGTTATCTGCGCTGCATCTAAGTGGGCAAAACCACCTACCTTTATTACTTATAAACTGGATTTGGCCTCCAGGAGTAATGCTTCTTTTGGTTCTGTGGTTCAGAGGAATATTCTCCCATCAGTCCCCAAGAATTAGGTTGCTTGGGACATGGTCTCATCAGTGAGAATAAAGGTGAGATTGACAACACATAAAGAAGTTATGTACTTAATATAATCTTCCATGTGTTGTCCATCTCTACCTTTACTCTCTCAACCCACCTTCCATGCCCCCTTCCAAAACTCCTAGGAGACCGAGTAGATATTGGATTCATGGATTCCCATAGTCTCAGAAATTCTGACATTGGCCTTTTATAACCATGACTACTGTGTAGATCATTTCTTTTTTCTGGGTGGGCAAATAAAATCTGAGGAAGTTGAGGAACTGCCTTATGTGTAGGGAAGGATGCCCACAAGCTTTGCTGAAGACCTCGAGCTATTGAAAAGGCCGAGATGGTTCTGACTCATCGAATTTGACCTCCATCAATGAGAATAAAGGTCGAGGTGGACAACACGCATGGAATGTTATGGTAAGTACGTAACTTTTTTTCTGTCAGTCCCCGGTACTTCTCAGCCAGCAAAAAACGCCTTCTAGGATGTTGCTAGGAGAGTTTCAGAATTACAGTTTGTGTTTGCAAAAAAAATTTCTGATCTTCCAGAAGGATAGGGTATCTCTTCATACCATTCCCCTCCTTTATGCCAGAGGTAGTGATGGAAAAATTCAGTTGCAAAAAGCAGTGAGTTCAACCAGTCAACAAGTAGATATTTGACTGGCTCATTGTACATGCTACTGCTGCTTTCCATGGAGCATTGTAAAACAACTAGAGCCACAACAGCCCCCAGTTTTGTTGGGGGTGTTGGTTCATTTGAGTATTGTGTCCAAGGCTGGGGTAGGGTTTGACCCAGCCGTCCTGCAAGGTTTGCTCCTCCTAGAGGATACCATGTGGGCAAATGGTTTGAGTGTCATCCCAGAGATAAGGACTGTCATTGAAGTAGTAAAATAAGCATAGTGCAGTTACATTTGGAAACTTATCATAATTGTAGGTGTTTATGCTATGTGCTTTCTCCTGCCAAGAATGTTGCTTTAGTCCATGGACCCTGTAACCAAGAAAAGAATCCCTAATTTATTCCAGCCTTGACTTTTACAAGGTTGACAGCTCGGATGACTCTTTACTGATGGTTGTGACATCAGCTAAGAAAATTGTCAGAATTGCAAACAGTGGTGTATAGGGTACTTTTTTTTTAAAATCTAACCCAAGGGCCTACTCCTCATGCATGCCAAAAGTAGTAACTGAGGTTTTCTTTAATCAGTCTGTTCAGCCCCCCCCCCCCAATATTTTCCCTCAACTCCTGAGCAAAGGGGGGAGGTTGTTGTGTGCTTACCTTTTATTCTGACAGAAAGGTCAGAACTGTCTGTTCTTAGCAAAAGATGCATGAGTGGGGGTGAGGGAGCTTTTAAAGTTGCTAAGTGATCTGCCCACTATCTGCTGCTGTTCTGCCTGTGGAAAGTTTGTACCAGGGCATGTAGGAGGCCATTCAGCTAGAACCCCAGCATTCCTTGGTGAGGTTAGTTCCTCTTCAGTTTTGGAAGCAGCAGTTTGGTCCTCAGTACATAGATTCTAAAAACGTAATCTGTGTTGCATCCAGGACTGAGACATTTCTGTTATTCTGCAAAGACTGCTTTCTTAGAGAGCCCAATTAGTACTAGTCATCCACTTGTTCAGTACTGTGGGGTCACCCCATTGGTGAGGACTGCACTAATTTTGTTAAGAACTGTAAATTGTAGATGTTGCAATGCATTTGTTGCTGCAATCTGTGTTCTGTTTACCTCTGTCATCCCTTTTGCGTATCCTGCATTTGAGGTGGCTGTCCTATACTACTTTGCTCTTCACCTTCCCTTCTGTTGTATAAACCACAGAGAGATTGGGGCATCGTGGGAGGACAGTCTCATTAAAAGATGTTATCCATCTTTTAGTTAATTCATGCTGTGGCACCTGGAGCAGTCTGCTTGTCCAGTCAAGGCAAGACAGATCTAAAGATGTTGGTTGATGTCTTTGTTATAACTCTTGACAACCTGAGCAAGAAGAAGCCTACCAAGTCCACAAGGGGAAGGTACAGCTCTTGAAGTTGGGGAGGTACAGCTTTTGAAGTTGGGATGGACATCTGACTCGCTGCAGGGTAGTATATCTTGGCGAAAACTGCAACAGTGAATGTATGTATGCAGATATGGTAAGTTTTTAACACAATAGTCAGTACTTTACTGATCATAATATTTTCCACAAAATGTATTTAATGGCCTAAATCTGTTCCATCTGCCCATGTTGTACTTATCCTGCACTTTTGAGAATACCCAGTTTTATTTTCTACCCATTTTGGAAGCAGGTTCCTTGACTAAGCTACCCTCTCAATGAAAAATTATTTTGCAGACTTTGGGGGGGAGCTAGTAGACTATCTTTGTGCCCTCTCACTTCCACCAGTCAAAGGTCATCCCCTGCAGTAACTGTTTGTACATTTCAAGTGTTACTGTACATAATTCAGCACCATTGTCTAAATTGTCTGTGCATCTTGCCTTTATTTCTTTGTGCCAGAGTAAACCTAAATTACATTCATATTGACACAAATTGTACTATATGCAATGTTGCTTATGTCTTTTCTGGAATTCTCCCTAACCTTTAAAATAGAAAATTATTTTTACACCATGCCCTTCAAAGCTTTCCTGTCACCGAAGGGTGCTTCACTTTTACACTTTTGAGGACGGACTGCTAGCATTTCCCCATGTCTGAGCAAATAAATTCTGTGGGTGGGGGGAGGGGGAACTCTTCACAATTTATTTTTGACTGAAACAGTACTTCTGAAACTTTATTTTATGCTAGGATTTTTTTGTTGGACTGTTATTCCACATTGGTCAGTTGGAAGATTGTAGTGTTATAGCACTTTTATTGTAAAACAATTTTTTTTCAACATTTACTCACATGTTTTCAGGAAGAAGTTAAAATGGTGCCCAGGGGCTTGGGTAAGTGGTATATGTTGTGCTTGTCAGTGTTTAAGGTGAAAATACTACCCTTTTGATACTTAACTTTTGCTGACTACTGCGGTCAGTTTTAACCGGACTTCAATCTGGCTTCTCTGCTTTGCTGTGAAACAACTTACTGATGTTCTTCGTGTTTCACTGTTGCAGTCATTACATTTGCGTAATCTGCTGGCAGGTTGCTCTCAGTCGGACTGATTAACAAAGTCTTAGGTCCTACGTCGGTTGCTGTCCCTTCTTCCATGACGTCAGGTAGTCAGGGGTATAAAACATGCAGCCGATGCCATTACATCAGTCTTTCTTGCTGTGCGGTGCCCAAAGCATAAGCAGTTCGTAAGGGCCGGCCGACTCCTGAAATTTTCATTTTCGAGTTTGAGCCAAAGTCTTTAAAAGCCAAATACCCCGTTGGGGAAACTTTTTCTTGCTCCTTACCAATGTCAGTAAAAGTTAATTGTATTACTTGTTGGGAAGCAAATACCTTATAATGATTTTCATTTGTTTTGTATTCCTTGCCTAGGCCCTGACCACAACGTGCTTTGCTGTCGGTTTTGTGCTAAATTTAATCAACGCACTATTAAACGTCTGTATATTTTTGCTTCTAAATATTTTGGCTCGAGATTTAACTATCCAAAAATGTCTGTTAGCCATCCGACTACCGGAATACCTAAAAAATGCAAAGAAAAAAGACAGACCGAGGTCCAAAACTGACGAAGCTTTTAAGCCAGTCGCCGGTTCGTCAGTACTCTGGCGCTTTCGCAGCCCCTGATACCTGCTACTTTTGATTCGCAGGCTTCTACTGAGATCCATTTGGAGTCCGGTATGCTGCGAGATACTTTAAGTATTGAACCCGCAGATGTCTCTACCTTGGATGGGTGCGGAGCCGCTGACGAGGCACCGGCTTCTGAGGGTGTTTTCAGGCCTAAAGATTTGTATATTAAACCAACGCCATCTTCAGAACTAAGGCCTAAAACTACTTCTATGTCTAAAAAACAGATGCTTGGGCCATGTGTACAGGCCCCAATGCCTAAAAAATAAATGATCAAAATGGCTGAGGATTTAATTACCTTGATCAGGGGTACCCATCCCCCTCCTGTTAAGAGGCCTAGGCAAGGCACTGACTGAATCTTCAGATCAGGTTTCTATTTCTTCTGATTCCTCTTCTGATCAGGAATGATCTATTCCCACTTATGAGGACTCTGATGCAGAAGATTCCATACCTTCTGCCTGCTTCTCCTCCTGAGGATTTTTCTTTTGGAGAAACTTTGCATACCTTAATTGAACACTTTCATTGGGAGAGTCAGGATTTCTCAGAATCTAAAAAGACTTGGGGATTTCCTCCTCCTTTCTCACCATAGGCCTTTAGCTATACCCCCTGTTCTAGACATTGTTGATGTTTTTTCAGAGTCCAGTATGACTCCTGATTCCCTGCCTCCAGCTCCTAGTACGCCAGACTGATATTGCAGGGTTCCCGACTCCCACAAATTCCTCTTTAAAAACCCTACTGCTGACCATGAAACCATTTCTCAGGGTCCCAAGGGTGTTGAGGCTTCTGCTGCTAAAAATCCTACCCCTTCTGGTAGATTCCAGGGCGCTGGGTAGATGGGGTAAGAAGGTTTACACTGCTGCAACCTTGGCAATCAGGGCTTTAAACTGTCAATTTCATATGCTTAAATATTAACAGCATGTCATGGGTTTACTTAAACAAAAAATGATGATTTCTGACTGTGGAAAATAGAGTTGCAGGATTTATTGCTTTCAGCTGAACAAGTTGGAAGACATACTTTGCAATGTGGTTTTGATTCCTTAGAGGCCTCTTGCAGGGCTGCTGTAACTGGATCTGTGATAATAAGGCATGCTTGGCAAAGGAGCAAAGTCTGCCTGACCATGTTAAAGCAAAATTGTTGGATGCTCCTTTACAACAGGACAGTCTATTTGGTAATGAGGCTGAAGAAGTTTTGAAAAAGATGGAAGATAAAGCTAAATCTAGGCAAAAACTGTAAAAGATTGCCTACAAGTGCAGCCACCCAGGTTCAGTAGGCACTGGCCTACTAAGAACTGGTCCTTTCCAGTACCCACTAGAGCCACTCAGGTCAAACCTAGACATTCCAAAGGCTGCAGGTTTCAGTCGCAAGGAACTTAGAACAGAGCAATGGGGGTGCCTCCACCTCAAAATCTGGAAGTAACAAGGCACCTTCCGAAGGAAAAAAGTCTCAATGACTTTCCACTGCAATCACCAAGCACTTATCTTTTGGCCGCCCCTTTGGGGGAAAACTGGCACTTCATGCACAAAACTGGCAACTGATTACCTAGGACAAATGGGTTTTAAATATAGTATCCCAGAGATACAGATTTCATTTCCACACATTGCCAGTCTCAAACGGATGGCCAGATCTGCCTCCAAATCAGTGGGCAGAGGCCCAGAAACAAGTTATGTCCCTCATAAATATGGTGGCTATTCAGCCAGTACCAGAAAAGGGACAAGGTTTTTATTCAAGACTTTTCCTGGTATCCAGAAAAGACAAATCATGGGGTCCAATTCTGGACTTACCCATTCTAAATACATTTCTGGACATTACAAAATTCAAGATGCTGACTCTCCAACAGTTACTACCTATGCTAGGCAAGGATGCCTGGTTGGTAACTCTAGACTTAAGAGGCTTACCTGCATATCCCAATCAGGGAATCGTGCAGAAGATACCTCCACTGCAAAACAGGTTATTTGCATTACCAGTTCTCTGCACTGCCCTTTGGCTTATCTACTGCGCCCAGGGACTTCACAAAGTGCCTGGCACAAGTAATTGCATTTTGCAGGCAAAGAAATATTCAAATTTATCCGTACCTGGACGATCGTCTAATTCAGGCAGCAAACAAGGACACTCTTCTAAAAACATCTGGCGTTTGTAAAAAGGCTTCTAACTTGCCTAGGGTACACCATAAAAGGGAAGAAATTACAACTGCTACCCTCTCAAATAATTACATTCCTTGATGCAAGCTTGAATACAACTGCCCAGATGACTGACTTAGGCCAGAAAAACAAATTCAGTTGATGACTTCAAACAGGTGGCCACAAAAACCCAGCTATCTGCAAGACAAATTCTGCAGGCCTTGTGGTTCATGGCCTCCTGCATTCTTCTAATTCCATATGCAAGACTGCATATGAGGAAACTACAGTGGTACCTAAAAAGCTTATGGAGTTAACATTGTCACAGCCTGGAAACAATGCTTCCTATCATTCCTTGCCTGCAGCTAGAGTTCCTATGGTGGGCAGAGGCCTGCCACCAAAACAAGGGACTGTCATTCATTCCACCCCGTGCCACCCAAACCCTGACTACAGACTCATCAGATTATGCTTGGCGCATCTGGCAAGGAGATGCAATCAGGACCAATGGAGCCCAAATCAAATGCACCTACATATCAATCGGAAAGAGATGCTAGCTGTGCAGAATGCTCTGACAGCCTTCAAGGACTATCTTCATCCAGGACAACTATTGATAGACAGACAACACCACAGTCATGTGGTACATAAACAAGCAGGTGGGTACCCATTCCTACCCCCTTTGCAGACCAGCCATGGCATTGTGGAACACGGCCTTGACTTATCAAATACATCTACAAGCTCAATTCCTGCCAGGAAAGCAAAATACTGTGGCAGACTAACTATAAGCAGAAATCTTATGGACCCACATGAATGGAATCTGGATCCACAAATCTTCAGCATGTTGACACTCGAATGGGGGAGCCCTGGCATAGTTTTGGGGCAAGGCAAAAAGATCCATCAGTTGGACAAATTCTGCACAAGAATTCATCACAAAAAAGCTTGGGAAGTGGGTGCTCTATCCTTCAGCTGGAAATATCTATCAGTCTATGCCTTTCTCCCATCTGCCTTTGCTCTCCAAGGTCTTACTAAAAGTCAGAAATGAAAAACCAAAAAAGATTTTGATTGCTCCAGACTGGCCTCGCCAACACTGGTACCCGCTCCTACGCAATATGTCGCACCTTCCTCCGTGGTACCTGCCTCAGACACCTTACTTTCTGCCTCAGCAGAACTATCAAATTCTGCATACTCGTCTCCAAACTCTAAATCTTGCAGCATGGCTAATCAACTAATTTCACCAGCTACATCTCTCAGCAAAACTGTGATGGATGTCATTTTGGAGGCTAAAAGGCCTAGTACTAGAAAATCTTATGCTGACAAATGGAAAAGATTCTGTGCCTGGAACCAAGCACAAGGAATAAGCACAGCAATGCCCAATATTCTTCAGATTCTGCAATACTTAACTGAGATGCTTCACAAGGGCCTATCTTTTTCCTTCATAAAAATCCATGCCTCTGCCATTTCAGCTCATAACACAGGGCCTCCCCTCTTTTCTCATCCTCTGCTAAAGCAGTACCTCAGAGGGGCCAAAAAATGTAAGACCTCCCAGGAGACTACCAACTCCTGCATGGGACCTCAGTTTTATTTTGGAAAAACTCACTCTTCCTCCTTTTGAGCCAGCTGCTACTGCAGACCTAAAACTTCTCTCTTGGAAAACAGCTTTTCTTTTTAGCAGTCACTTCAGCTAGAATAGTTTCAGAACTAAAGGCTCTTATGGCAGTGGAGCCTTTCATTATTTTTTACCCGGATAGGGTTGCTCTCCGGACCAATCCATCCTTTATGCTTAAAGTGGTATCTAGTGTGGCCCTTGATCAGACCATTCATCTGCCAACTTTCTTCCCAAATCCACAGAACAAGGGTGAGTGGATTGTGCATTCATTGGATGTGCACAGACAACTAAGATTCTACTTAAACAGGACAAAATCTCTAAGAAAATCTGAACAATTACTGGTGGCATTTGCTGCAGGGGCAGAGGGAAAAGCTATTTCAAAGCAGACTATTTCCAAATGGATAAGCCATTGTATTCATTACTGTTATATGCACCATGGTAAACTTGTCCTCAATGGATTCAGATCTCATTCCACCAGGGCTGCATCTACTTCTGCAGCCTTTCTCAGAGGGGTTCGTACCAGAGACATTCTAGAACCTGCTACCTGGAGCTCAGTTCATACGTTCACCAAACATTAACATTTACCCCTCTTCTCTAAATCCAGAGCAGGCTTTGCCACTGCTGTCTTGCAGGGCCTTATATCTGCTCCTAATGGTTTATTAATCCATCCTCCCAACCATAGCTGTGGGATTCTACCCAAATGTAATGACTGCAACAGTGAAACACGAAGAACATAGTACAAGTGTGTACACTTACCATAAATATAGATGTTAGAGTGTATTCACTGTTGCAGTCCTGGTTACCCTCCCTCCAGCCCCCTTTTTCTCTAATTGTACCTCTCATTTCTGTTACTATGTTTAAAAGCCTTTTTGGTGTATTTGCTTTTGTTTGGAGATATGTTTTGTGTTTTTTATTTTACATATTTATATATTTTGCTCCCCATTTGAGGGGCACCTGTCATCGGGGGCAAGAAAAACTGATGTAATGGCGTCGGCTGCATGTTTTATACCCCTGACTATGACGTCATGGATGAAGGGACAGCAACCGTAATCAGGCCGACTGAGGGCAACCTGCCAACAGATTACCCAAATGTAATGACTGCAACAGTGAATACACTCTAACATCTACATTTGTGGTACGTGTACACAACTGTACTGTTCCTCTGTTCTTTCCTTTGGCCACAAAAAGAACATTTCCAGAAAATGTTTGCCCTTTCTACAGCCTAGTACTTTGCCTCTGCCACAGATGGGTGAGTCCGGCAGTGGCCATTTCTGGTTCCTCAGACCACTGTTTTATCTTCACATGGTTTCAAGTGTAGCCCCTTCATGCACCATGAATCAAGGGTTAGACATGTCCTGTTCCCTTTTTGGAGTGCCCTTGGTGAACATGGGAGAACCAATTGTTTGTTTTGGAGGAAGGAGGGAGGAGTGTTTCTCTGTCTAGCCAGATTGGGATGTCTGTTCCCCAGGATGATGCCCCTGACAGGGAAGTCTGTATGTTTCTTTGGAGATGACTATTAAACAGAAGCATAAGGTTAAATGGGATGTGTCTTGCTTTAGATTAGTGATTTTATTGAGCTTGGCTTAGGACCTTAACCCATCTGCTGGGGTTTACTGGTAAGAGAAGTAGGACAACTTAATTTTCTGAAGATTTCCCAGGGAAACTGGTTAGAGGTCTCCTTCACAGGTTGTATTTCTATGAAAACTTTCAAAAAGTCGTGTTTGAGACTTACCCACAAGAATTGTATTTCTTTGGCGTCCCCTAGGTAATTCAGTTAAAAGAACAGCTTGTTATCTGAAGTAGGTAGACTTCATTTGTCTGCAACCTGTGGGTATCGGATCCGACCTCAGATCCGAGCCGGCATTTCAAAAGCTTAGGCTCCGAGCTCCTAGCTCCTCCCTCTTACCCATAACCCCTTGCCAAGCCCTGACTGACCCCAGATTTCGTTTGCCGCTTTCAAGTTGCGACGGATTCCAGAGCTCCTAGTGACAGATAAGTTTTTCTGACAGAAAAATTTTCAAAAACCTTAACTTTTTTAATTTAATTAGTTAGTAGTGATTGTGTTAGGCTTTCCTCTCTTCTTTTAAACTTTTCTCGGGTTTTCGTAGTTTGTGTGTGTGTGTTTGTTTGAGGCCTGTTAGGGCTTATCATGTCTGAAGCCCATAAGGCTGTATTCTCTAAATGTACAGTGTGGCCATAAGCTGTCCCCAGCGGATGGCCACACTGCAGGCAATGCTTGGGGTTGAGCACCTGTCATCTGGTTGTACCATTTGTGCAGGGTTCAACCCCGAGCTTTGAGGGAGCGGAGGTCGGCTGGTGCTGGCGGGACTTCTCCTCCAGATACCGCCGCTTCTGCCCTTCTACTCAGCAAGCAGTTGCTGTGGGCTCTCCTCCACCGGCTGGGACTCCACCTCCCTCTAAGATGCCGGAGGAGAGAGAGTCTTCTAGGGAGAGAGAGAAGGAGAGGCACAGGGAGAGGCACCACAAACGGAGAGCTGAAACCTCCAGTTCGGCTCCTCCATCTAAGCGTGCCTCCCCTGTGCCTTCTAGCTTTCCTCCTCCTCGGCTCCACTCCCCTCTGTTCTCTCCTGGGCCCGAGGAGGAGGAGGCTAGCCCTTCAGTGAGGTCCCCAAGGCAGCTCTCTAGGTCCGCTTCGGTGGCCTCCACCAGATCCACATTCTCCATGAGTGATGCAGATATGGACCGGATGATGAGGAAATTCATCCAGGCCCAAATGCAAATGGGAGTGCTCCTAGCCCCCCCCCATCCGGGAGGGGCTTCGACCCCTTTTTTTGCCCCTTTGGCTCCTTCTCCGACCCATACCATGGGTTCGGAGCTGTCGGCGCCGGGCAGAGTTGGATCCGGGGGTGGGTCGGATCCGATAGGTCGGCGCACCTCGGATCCGTCCCATCCCTTGAGTGCTTCGGGTACTTCGGACCCGACCTCTCGGAGCCGAGGACCGAGCCTCGGATCCGAGGGAGCTGGTGTGTCTTCGGCTCCATCCAGGTAGGAGCACACCGGTTTCTCGGATCCGACTGTTTCGGCTCCGGCTCCAATCCGTGTGTCGGATCCGAGTGGGGGTCGGCTCTCGGGGTTTAGAGAAGCTGGCTCCCCCTCTGCCTTCGACGTAGTGGAAAGGGCACTGTTGAGGATGTCCGGACCCCCTGTCCCTGCCACGGCTCCATCCCGCACTCCCTTGCAATTGGGCCAGGTTCCCACCAGCCGGTCCCAGGGACAGCCCGCCTCGATGTCCCAAGTAGTTCCCTTGGAACATCCAGCTGCGGAAGAGTACTCCTCGGACAGCCCCCCCGATGAAGTACCTCGGGCGTAAGTGCAAAGGAGGCACATGGACTCCCCCGAGTCCGTCACCGAAGACACAGACTTGGATGAAGGGGAAGGCTCCCCAAGGTCACCCCCTGAAGACGTCTCATTTGGAGACATTATGGAAATGTTAAGGATCGCGGGGGGGGTCTGCCCCAAGGCTTCCTCAGACGAGTCTGTGTTCTTGGAGGCATTCGAGGCGGGCCCATCTACCTCTTGGATGTCCCCTCCTGCCGACCCTCTGGTGGACCTTATATCCATCAGAGCGTGGAAGGATCCGGACACCGTTGAGCCTGTACCCAAGCGTCCTGACCGTATCCTTTCCCTCCGCAGACCGCACTCACTGGAGCAAGGGCCCCCCAGTAGATGCCATGATGATGGCTGCAGCCACTAAGAGGGAATTGGCCCAGGAGAGTCCCTCTATGCATCCTCCGGGCAAGGAATCCCGCTCGATGGATCGCATTGGGAAGCGAGTTTTCAGTTCAGCAACCTTCTCTTTGAGAGCGCTGAACTACATGGCACACGTCATCAGGATGCAGCGGGATCTGATTAAAGAATACGCTGCATCTCCCCCAGAGTCCATGTCGGGTGAGGATAAGCAGGTATACTCCACCCGAATGGCCACTCTATGCGGCTACTTTCTCACGCTACCGAGGGAGCCGCTAGAGCCAGCGGAGCAGGCCTAGTCATGAGGCGGCAGGCCTGGCTCCGCCACTGTGATTTCGCAGAGCCCTTCAAGGCGACTTTCGCGAATGCCCCCTTTGATGGTTCTGCCTTGTTTGGCAAGACTGTTCGCGAAACACTGGTCCAGAGCGAAAAGGACGGGAAGACGCTGTCTGCCGTCGGAGTCCGCTTCTCAGCTCCCCAGAGGTCCTTCTCGAAGAACCAAAAGGGACAGAAGATGATGTGGTTCCGGAAATCGCAGCAGTCCCAACCTGCTCCGGATAACCAGTCCTCCTGTGGCAGAGGAGGACAGGGAGGTCGCCGTCCTAGAGGCAGGGGGGCTCCTAGAAACTTTGGGTCCAGAGAACTTTTCTCTGAGACCCACGCAGCAGCCCTGAAGGGTTGCCCGGCTGTCTGTCTCTGGAGGCAGTCGGGGGGCGTTTTTCGAGGCACCTAACTACTTGGGAGTCCATCACATCAGACCGTTGGGTGCTTCGCGTGATATCCAGAGGTTATACAATTCCCCTGTACAAAGTTCCCAAATCTCGCAGCCTCCCAGATGTTCCACCCGACCAAAGGGAGGCAGCAGCTATCGAAATCGAACAGCTGCTAGAAAAAAGAGCTATCCAGTCGTCCCCAGATCAAACCGGGTCAGGGTTTTACTCCAGGTTCTTTTTGGTGCCAAAGAAAACGGGGGACTTAAGACCAATCTTAGATCTTTCCCTGCTGAACCTGTCAGTAACCAAGCAAAAGTTCCGGATGGTCACCCTTCAATCTATACTCCCCCTCTTGAGGGAGAACGACTGGATGTGCTCCATCGACCTCAAGGACGCGTACTACCACATTCGCATGGACAGACGGTCCAGGAGGTTCCTTCGCTTCCGGCTGGGAGCCAGTCATTACCAGTTCAGGGTCCTCCCCTTTGGTCTCACCTCAGCCCCCAGGGTGTTCACCAAGGTTCTAGCGGTGGTAGCGGCCCACCTGAGGCTCCAGGGATTACAGGTCTTTCCGTACCTGGACGACTGGCTCCTGACGGCATCATCAAGGCATCTTCTGTGCTCAGCAAGGGACTACTTTCTTCAACTAGCCCCAAGGCTGGGCATCACTGTCAACTGGGAGAAATCTTTACTGCACCCCACACAAGCTATAGATTTCATAGGAGGAAGGCTAAACACCAGGTCAATGCGAGCCTTCCTCACTCCAGACAGAATAGCCAACCTGAAGTGTCATGTAGCAGCGGTCCTGCAACCATTTCCGACTGCAGCTTCGGTCCTGAGGGCCCTAGGTTCGATGGCGGCAGCTATCCCGCTTCTTCATGCACGCTTACGCATGCGGGTTCTTCAATGGACCCTTCAAGTTCAGTGGTCCCCTCTCTGTTCCTCTCTCAACACTCCGATAGCGGTCAGCAAAGCGTGCAAGGATTCCCTTCTTTGGTGGCTTCTTTCTCCAGAGCCCCTGACAGGGAGACCCTTTTGTGCTGCATTTCCCCGAGCCACAGTGACCACGGACGCTTCTTGCCTCGGGTGGGGGCATTCTGCGGAAAGATTGTCCAAGGCACGTGGAACCCCACAGAGACGTCGTTGCATATAAATGTCCTGGAAATGAGGGCGGTGCTCCTAGTGTTGCAAGCACTTCACCACATTCTTCCTTCAGGGACTATTGCGATTCAGACCGACAACATGTCGGTAGTCTGGTACATCAACAAACAGGGAGGAACCAGGTCCTATCCCCTTTGTCGAGAGGCCATGAGAGTCTGGGAATGGGCAATTTCCACCAAACGCTTTCTGGTAGCAACGCACATTCCGGGAAAATCCAACATCCTTGCGGACAAACTCAGTCGCACCATTCTTTCACCTCACGAGTGGTCTCTCAATCCTCAGGTAGCGAGGAAGATTTTTGCCATTTGGGGGCAACCCTGTTGCGATCTTTTTGCCTCTCCCTCAAACGCCAAATCGACAATTTCTTCGCTCTGCTTCCCCACCAGGGGAATTCCCGAGATGCTGGTGCATGCTTGGCCTCCCGGTCTCCTTTATGCCTACCCTCCACTACCTCTGATGCAGAGGCTTCTGCAGAAAGCCAACAGTTTGGGGAGCAGAATGATTCTCATTGCCCGTTCTGGCCTCGTCAACCCTGGTTCCCCTTTGTATGGTCTCACAAAATCAATCCACCCTGGATTCTTGATCCGATTCGGATCTCATCTCCCACCCTCTGGGAATTTGGTTCCCAATCGCACTCCTGAAATTGACAGCTTGGCTGCTCCAGTTCCATCCTTGATTAGGACTCCGGTATCTCGTCACCGGTCAAGGCCATCTTAGTGGCAGCTCATAAACCTTCCACTAGGCAGGTTTATCGGAGTAAATGGAAGAGATTCTCTATTTGGGCGGTTCAGAGAACTTTGGACCCTTTCTCAGCACCTATGTCAGCAGTGCTGGATTTTTAACAGACCTCTTTCATCAAGGGGCAAGTTCTTCCACGATTAAGGTACAACTGGCAGCCATCTCGCATTATCACATTGGTCATGAGTCAGCTCCCCTCATGACAGCCGGGTTGTGCAAAACCTTTCTCAAAGGGATTTTTGTTGAGGCCTCCAGTCAAGGAGATTGTACCACCTTGGGACCTATCTTTAGTTCTGCAAGCTCTTACTGCTCCTCCCTTGAGCCTGCAGCTTCTACAGACCTAAAGTACCTTTCCTGGAAGACTGCCTTCTTAGTAGCTATCACTTCAGCCAGAAGAGTGTCTGAACTTCAGGCTCTATGCGTCAAGCCGCCTTACCTTTCTTTTTTCCAGATAGGGTGTGCCTCAGGACCAATCCATCTTTTCTTCCGAAGGTCTCTTCAGAATCTAATATCAACCAATCAATCAATTTACCTGTGTTTTTTCCCAAGTACTCAAACAAAGGGGAATACAAATTGCATTCCTTGGATGTTCATAGACAATTACGATTTTATATTCACAGAACAGCTGGTCACAGGCAATCAGATCAGCTGTTCGTCTCAGGCAATCAGATCAGCTGTTCGTCTCCTTTGCTAAATTTGCTTTGGGTAAAGCAGTGTCTAAAGTCACACTATCTAGGTGGATTGCTAATTGTATTCTGCAGGCTTATGACACTTCAGGTAGACCTGCTCCTCAGAGGGTTACGGCTCATTCTACTAGGGCAGTCTCCACGTCAGCCGCCTTTAAGTCCCGTGTGTCATTGGATGATATCTGCGCGGCAGCTACTTGGGCCTCGCCTCATACCTTTATTTCTCATTATAAGGTGGATGTTGTTTCCAGGGGAAGAGCATCCTTTGGCTCAGCGGTGCTCCGGAACATCCTTCCATGATGGCCACCCAAGATTCAGGTAGCTGGGGACTCTGTCCCACAGGTTGCAGACAAATGAAGTCTACCTACTTCAGATTTAGAAGTTATGTACTCACCATAACGTTCCATCTGAGTAGGTGACTTCATTTGGATGCAACCATCCCCCCCTCCATCCCCCTGACCTTTATAGAGCGAGTATTTATGCTTGGTTCATGTACTGTAGTCAGTATTATTTAGGCAAACTCAATCTGAGGTCAGTCAGGGCTTGGCAAGGGGTTATGGGTAAGAGGGAGGAGCTAGGAGCTCGGAGCCTAAGCTTTTGAAATGCCGGCTCGGATCCGAGGTCGGATCCGATACCCACAGGTTGCATCCAAATGAAGTCACCTACTCAGATGGAACGTTATGGTGAGTACATAACTTCTAATTTTTTCTCTCCTCGGGTAACTGATTCAGTGGAGAGTATTTCTTTTGCCCCTTGGAAGATTTTTTTTTTTCTGAAACCATATCAAGGATAAACGTATTGTTTCAGTGGAATATAACTTTCTATTTCCTTTGAAAAATGTTGCACTTTATTACAGCCGGCACTTCGTCAGCCTGTCCTGTTCCATCTTTTGAGGATGTTTTTATTGTTGCCTGCAACATGCCTGACAGTCTGCAGCCCCAAAGGCAAATAGATTGTGTAAAGCTTCAGTCTTACAAACTTTTTTTTAATCCCAGATCTGACACTGCACTGATTTCATACATCTCAACCTGTTAAAGCAGGAAATCTGGACAAAGACTAAAATATTGGGGGGCATAGACCCAAAAATAGACATTTTAATTATTTGTTCTTGCAAATTTAGAAGGTTGCTAGAATAACTTGGGACAGTTAAGAGGTATGAGTAATTTCCTTACCATATTCTTCTGCAGCTAAAATATTTAATAAATGCTAATCCTCCCCCTCTATTTGGGAAAAGTGTATTCCTCTGCCACACTTATTTTTAGGATTCTTAATTAATTTTAAATGTTATAAAAACTTTGCTTGCTTCATTTGAGAGCATGATTAAGTTTGCTATTTCACCACCTTAGGAAAGTTTTCTCTGGACACTCTTGAATTGTGTGTCAAGTCACCAAACGGTCTATGAAATATACTTATTCAGTTGATGCCTCTTCCAGAGCTGCAGGTACTGGAGCTGTTATGAAAAGGTTTGCATTAGTTACATTCCCAAAATTTACCTGAGGATGTTAAAGCTGAAATTTTAAATTCTGTCCTTGATAGGAAGGTTGTTTTTGGACCATCTGCTGTTGAGGTCCTGAAAAAATATAAGCGTGGGTAGCTTGACTGAAGTTGGTGACCCAGATTTTTCAGCCTTCTCCAAATTTGTGAATGATTTCATCGTTATCTATAAGAAGCAAAATAAGTAGACTCTTCAAAAGTGTGGCAAGCAGTCATTCAAAAAAACGTGGTAAGGGAGCTCCACTGGGGGGGGTCAGAAAAACCAGGATAGTTTCAACAAGTCTGTCTTCAAATGTAACCTTCTTCCCACATTGACAAGTTTTTAAATCTCCCCGGAAATCTGTTTGTCTCTTTGGTGACAGATGATCTCAGTCACATGGACTCATGTGCTCCGTCAGAGTACAAATGGGCAGTAGGCATTCCTTCCTCCTTTTCAGGGGGGTTCCTCATCATCCAACAGTTTTAACTTTTTTTTTCATTCTTGAGAGTCATAGTCTGTTCCTGTTTTTCTGACAGGGAAAGTTTTTTGTTCAAAGAATGTTTGTGGTGCAAGAAAATACTTGGGAGAACAGTCCTGGATCTTTCCTTTCTTTTCTCAATCAGTTTGTGCAAGTACCAACGTTCAGAATGCTCTCCCTTTATACCCTGTTGCAGCTTATTCCCCTTCCCAGTTGTTTGTTAACTCTGAATGATGCTGACATTCTTGGCCTCAGATATTTTCTGTCTGGATTCCATTGCAAGTTCTATGTATTAATCTGTGGACACCCTTGGATCTGTTGATGACCCAAAATGTCTGTCTAGCTCCAGTGGTAGCCTGTTGAAGACTGCAAGGTATTCACATTTTGCCTAATTTACACAACTTGCTTACCTTTGCAGAGTCTCTTACAACGTGTCGGGAATCTCTCCCTAGGGTAACAGGTTTCCTTTACAGATTGTGTTCCCAGGAGAACATTCAGAAGTCTTGCTTGACTCCTTCCCAGTGGATTTTATTCCTGTAGTGTCTCTTAGGTACTCAAGGTCAAAGAGCTGCTCTTAGAGTGGAAAAAGTATATGTGCATCTAAATCTATTCCTGAAATTTTCCATCAAGGATTTTCAGGATATTGGAATTCATGGCATCTGATTCTCGGGATTCCTGTAGCAAACTCTTCATGAGAGAGTTGAATTGGTACCTAAAGTCTGTATGGTCCCAATATTAACACCAAATGACATTTCGGAATCCAGTTTTAGAATTTATAAGAAGGGCTCTACTTTGGTGGAGAGACCGTTTTTCGTGTCTTAGTGTAGGTCTTTTATTTTCCCTTCCCACTCCAGTGCAATCTGTAACAGATGTCTGTGACTTTGCTTGGGGGTAAAAGTGCAGGGTATTTAAACAAAAAAGGCTGAAACACATACCTAGGAGATGCTGGCAGTCAAGTGCACTCAACTCTGTCAATCTGTGGTCCCTAGGACCTTTATAAATTATTACAGAATGCCATGGGATGGTGTCCTTGTACCCCTTCTTAATACATTCCTATGTCAAAATATTTTGAGTGGGGTGGATGTCCTTCATGGATGCATCTGCAGTCATAACAACTGGGTTGTCCTGTCGTCAGGCAGCCCTTCAGTTGGCCGGATTCCAAAGTCCGGGTCCGGCTTCGGCTGATGTCGCACTTCACCCGACGTCATCTCTGTTGGTCTTCGGGTATAAAGGCATCAGCCGACACCATTTTCCTCAGTCTTTCTTGCCGCGTGGCGCCCGAAGCAGAAGCTGTTCGCAAGTGCCGGTCGGTCGGATCCAGAGATTACTTCTACCGAATACTACTTCGAAGACTTCTAAAGCTAAGTAGCCCGTTGGGGACTCTTTCTTGCCTCAGCCGATGTCAGAAAAAGTTAATAATTGTTTAACCTGTGGGAAACAAATACCTCATAAAGATTTCCACTCTTATTGTCTGCCTTGTTTAGGCCCAGCCCACGTAGCAGCCTGTTCGCCTGTGCTTCATTCAACCGACGACGCTTAGGCGTCGGTCGGAGTTTGCTGAACAGTTTTTCGGTTCTGATTTTGCGTATATTATGCCGCCGGATCCTCCGACTTCCCAAACTGCTAAAACGCAAAGATAAAGACCGACACTCATGGTCCGCGGTTTCGGCCGAAACCATGGTTAAGCAAATCGTAGTGTCTCGGTTTCGGCGAAACCGAAAACTGATCAAAGTACAGCTGAATCTATCACTACCAGTGAGGCCCCTGCTACTTCTCTTGAATCGGCCTCAGAAATTTTATCCACTACGGTGGTTACCACTGACTTATCAGACACCATTCCCTTGGATGTCTCTACCCCAGCACGTGGTGCTGCTAGGCCTCCAGCAGCCATGTCCATTAAGGCCTTTGCCAGGGCTAAAGCAGCCAAAACTACTAAAACAGTGCCTGTTAAACCCCCTACAACCAGGCCCTCTTCTAGTTCACAAATGCTTACTCTGGCAGAAGATTTAATTTCATTAATTAGGGATCTCAATCTCACCCAGACAGGGCCTCTCAGCCCCCAGAGAAGAGACCTAGGGCAGAGCCCCCCGAGCCTGTGTCCTCTGATGATTCTGCCGATGAATCAGACATAACAGACCAGCCAGAGGCTCCTTTCTCCAATTTTGAAGACTCAGATGCTGAAGAATCCATTCCAGCTGCTTCCCCACCAGAAGAATTCTCCTTTGGGGAAACCTTACATGCCATGAGAGCAGTTCCAATGGCAGCAGCAGGATTTCTCAGACTCCAGAAAAAGACTTAGGACCTTTCTGCACCTTCCACAGCACAGGCCCTTAGCTATACCTCCTGTTCTCTCTGTGGTGGATGATGCCTTCAATGATGTCTGCTCTGCACCAGATTCTTTACCTCCAGCCCCTGCCAAACCAGACAGATTTTACAGGGTACCAGACACTCATCACCACCTTTACAATGCCCCACTTGCAGACCCGAAACTATATCCCAGGGTCCCAGGGCAGTAGCCGCGACCACAGCTAAAAACCCTATTCCTTCTGAAAGGGAAGCCAGGTCATTAGACAGATGGGGCAAAAGGGTCTACACCTCAGCTACTCTCTCAGCTAGAGCTTTAAACTGTCAGTTTCACATGATACAATACCAAGAGTTTATGCTTGATCAGTTAACAAAAAAGCTATCCTCTGATGAATCTATTGATAAGAAATATGTATTAGAAATGGTAAATAACATACAACAGGTTAGTAACCATTCCTTAAAATGTGGCTATGATGCACTGGAGGCTTCATTTAGATCAGCCATGACTGGCACAGTGATAAGAAGGCATGCATGGCTAAAGGAACAAGCTTTACCGGATCATATTAAAGCTAAGTTATTAGATGCTCCTATGGATAAGACCAGCTTGTTTGGTACACCTGCCCAGCAGGTAATGAAGAAAATGGAAGAAAAGGCAAAATCTGTTCAAACGGTTAAAGATTTCTTGCAAGTTCAACCCCCAAGGTTTAGCAGGAACTGGCCTGCCAAAAATTGGTCCTTTCCTGACTCCACAAGATCCCAAAGGGGCAGGAATAGACGTTCCAGAGGCAGAAACCAATCCAGAGGAGGTGCCTACAGAGGACGACAGTGGCAAGGTAACAACAGAGGCACAGACACAACCACTGCCACTACAACAACACAACCACAGTGACTTAACTCTAAATCCGCCTACCAGGGAACAAATAGCAGCTCCATTAGGCAGCAAATTAACCTTATTTTCAAAGAACTGGCACTATATCACAAAAGACAAGTGGATTTTACAAACCATAGATCAAGGTTACAGCTTCCACTTCCACACTTTACCAGTCAAAAGAGGAATGCCAAATCTACCTCCAAATCAAGAAACAGAGGCTCTACAACAGATAATGCAGTTAGCAAACATGAGAGCTGTGGAAAGAGTGCCAACAACAGAACAAGGAAAGGGATTCTACTCCAGACTATTCGTAGTTCCAAGAAAGGAAAAAAGTTGGAGACCTATTCTCGACCTGTCCACCTTAAATACATACATCATTGTCCCAAAATTCAAAATGCTGACCCTACAGCAACTTCTTCCCATGCTGGGCAAGGAGTGTTGGCTGGTAACTCTAGATCTCAAGGAGGCATACCTGCACGTCCCCATTCGACCAATCTGCAGAAGATACCTCAGATTTCTTGCAGGATCAGAGCATTATCAATTCTCAGCATTGCCCTTTGGCTTATCTACTGCCCAGAGTATTCACAAAATGCCTGGCATCAGTAATCGCCACTGCAGACTACAGGGAATTCAAATTTACCCATACCTGGACGACTGCCTGCTACAAGGGGACAACAAAAGCAAGCTGACAACAGATTTACAAAGGGTCATTTACTTGCTACAAGCACTGGGATACACAGTCAATTTACAAAAATCAAGGCTGATACCATCCCAAACAAGGACATTCTTGGGCTGAATTGGAGACAGTAAAACAAATCGCATTCCTAACTGCAGAAAAACAAAAAGAACTCCCTCTTTACTTCTTGCCACTAACAAAACAGAACAAGTTAACAGCAAGAAAAGTACTGCAGGCCTTGGGCTTCATGGCATCATGCATAATCTTGGTCCCACTTGCCAGACTACATATGAGAAAACTACAGTGGTACCTAAAGAATTTATGGTCCCAACACAGACACAGCCTAGAAACAGAAATTCCACTAATTCCATGCTTAAAACAGGAGTTCCTATGGTGGGCTCAAGCATGCCAGTCAAACCCAGGGCTACCCTTTCGCAGATGTCAAGCAAGCCAGACCATCACAACAGACGCTTCAGACCTAGGATGGGGGCACACATGCTGGACAAATGCGTGCAAGGATTGTGGACAGGATCAACTTCACCTGCACATCAACCTAAAAGAAATGCTGGCAGTAAAACTGGCAATCCAAAAGTTCAGACCATTTCTCAAAGAGGGCCAGTTGATAAGGACAGACAACACCACAGTCATGTGGTACATCAACAAACAGGGAGGCACTCATTCATACCCCCTATGCAGAATGACTTTGGAGCTGTGGAACCTGGCACTCAGCTACAACATCCAGTTACAGGCAATATTTGTACCGGGAAAAGAAAATACTCTAGCAGACATATTAAGCAGAACCACATCCGATGCCCACGAGTGGATGCTACACCCGGACATCTTCAAGACCATCTCAAAGAAATGGGGAATGCCTCACATAGATCTATTTGCTTCCCCTCTCAATCACCAGCTCAAAAAATTCTGCACAAGGACATTCCACCCACTAGCATGGAAAGTGGATTCGCTGTCCTTCAGCTGGAAAGGCCTAACAGCATATGCATTCCCACCTCTTCCCTTGATACACAAGGTATTACTAAAAATCAAGGAAGAACGCCCAAGGATAATCCTGATGGCTCCAAACTGGCCAAGACAACACTGGTACCCACTGCTGAGGAGCATGTCTCGGAACAATATGTGGCCAATACCCCTTTGATGTTAACTCAGAACAACTACAGCATCATGCATCCAAACCTAAAAACGTTGCAACTGACTGCATGGAACATCACATAGCAGCAGCTAATCCAGAACTTTCCCAAAGAGTTAGACATTATTCTTGAAGCCCGCAGACCTTCAACAAGAAGGAACTATGCAGGAAAATGGAAAAGGTTTGTCATTTGGAGTACTGAAAGAGGAAAAGATGTGTCAAACATAGATATGCCTAACATTCTGGAGTATCTGGCCGAACTTCTACATTCAGGTCTGTCCTACTCCTCCATCAAGATACATGCATCAGCTATATCAGCAGAATACAGCTTTGATCCACCTGTTTTTTCACACCCTTTACTCAGGCAGTTCCTCAGAGGAATCAAGAATGTAAAACCTCCAAGGAAACCACCATTGCCAGCTTGGGACTTGAACTTTGTGCTAGAAAAGTTGACACTATCACCCTTTGAACCAGCAGCAACAGCAGACCTACAGCATCTATCGTGGAAAACGGCCTTCCTACTGGCAATAACCTCAGCCAGGAGGGTTTCTGAACTTCAGGCCCTAATGGCAGTACAACCCTTCCTAATCTTCCACCAAGATAGAGTGTCCAGGAGGACTAATACTACATTTATGCCTAAGGTGGTATCCAGAGTGTCTTTAAACCAGGCAATCCACCTACCTACCTTCTCTCCCAACCCACAAAACAGAGGGGAAAGAATACTGCATACCTTGGATGTACATAGACAGCTACGCTACTACTTGGACAGAACAAAAAGTAGCAGAAAAACTGACCAGCTTTTTGTAGCCTATGCAACAGGAAGGGAAGGAAAAGCTATTTCCAAACAGACAATCTCCAAATGGATAGGAAATTGCATACGATTCTGTTACTCCTTCCATGGAAAACCAATTCCACAGAACATAAGACCTCATTCTACAAGGGCAACAGCCACTACCACAGCCTTCTTACGAGGAGTGGCAACCAAAGACATTATTGAGGCGGCTACTTGGACCTCCGTGCATACATTTGCCAAGCATTATAATTTGCCTCTATATTCCAGATCCCGAGCAGGGTTTGCCACTGCTGTACTGCAAGGGATCCTAAACACACCATAATCTAGTTTTTCCTCCTCCCTAGTTGGCTATGGTATTCTACCCAGTTGTTATGACTGCAGATGCATCCATGAAGGACATAGTACAGTTTTGTACCTACCATAAATGTAGATGTCCGAACTGGATAGCATCTGCAGTCAGGATTACCCTCCCTCCTTCCCTCTGTGGTACTCCTAGGGTGTTTACCCTCCTAATAGCTAGCTGGTGGGGGAGTCTTTTATGGTGTATTTGTTTGTATATATGTACATACATGCTTATTTTTGTGTTTACCTCTATCTTTTTGGAAACATTGGCATTTATCCAAATTTTAGCCTTCAAGAGGGCTACTGGCATCTGGGGCAAGAAACACTGAGGAAAATGGCATCGGCTGATGCCTTTATACCCGAAGACCAACAGAGATGACGTCGGGTGAAGTGCGACATCAGCCGAAGCCGGACCCGGACTTTGGAATCCGGCCGACTGAAGGGCTGCCTGACGACAGGACAACCCAGTTGTTATGACTGCAGATGCTATCCAGTTCGGACATCTACATTTATGGTAGGTACAAAACTGTACTTTCTTAGTTCTTCTTAGTTGCCCACCTAGAAAAACAAATGGCTTCTCCTTGGGATCTTTAATCGCATCAGGTTGCTTTGAGTTTCTTAACATCAAAAACTGTTTTAATGATTGTTCTAACTTTTGAAAAAAAAGTCTGATTTGTAAGCTCTTATGATGGGGTGAAATTTCTGTTTTTCACAAATGTAGCATTTGAGAACTAATCTTTCATTTATGCCTAAAGTGGTATTCAAGCGTACTATGAACCACGTTTTCCATGTCACTGCCCTCTTTCCAGAACGTAAAAATGAGGGTGAACTGATTCTTAATCCTTTGGATGTCCATAGGCAACTCTGATACTAACTTGACTAAACTAAAATGTTCAGAAATACTGTTTAATTCCTTACGAAAACAGGGAAAAGGACAGCCTGTGTCAAAGCAGTATATTTACAAATGGTTGTTCCATGCTAGTACTCACCATTCTGCTAGAGCATTGTGTTCCACCAGTGGCTTTTTGGAAAGAGTTGGACTCTAAATGTTCTAGAGGCAGCAACTTGATCCTCTGTATTTACAAAGCACTACAGACTGGGATGTTTATCATGGTCAGGTGCAAGCTTTGCTTTGACAATGTTCAAGGGGCTCCTAGACCCTCATTTTTTCCTCTCCCAGGTCTTGTAAACATTGATATTATATCCATTTAGCTGAGGCAAAACTGTAGCAGTGATCGTTATGAGCATAGTATATATCATCCTGCCATAACATTTGGTTTGAATAGTCACTTATGAGATAGCATGTCCCTCCTTCCATCCCTTTGTATTTTTGCTTTGTTTTTTCATTTGCCAGGGTGAGGACATTGATATTTACATACCTAGCATTCACTTTTTCTTGGGGCTCTACCTTCCCTCTTTCAGTTGGTATGAAAGTGCTGGAGGGCTTGACACCAGGACTGCTTATTGATTTTATTCAGCCTTGCTTGATTTGACAACCATCTGGGCACATGGAAGATGCCCATAAGCTTTGGAAGCTGGGCTGCTGTTATGCCCTTGGCAGAATGTAATCCATGTAGCTAAAGCCAGTGCAGCAGTGATCATTCAAACATCTGTTATGGTGAGATTAAACAACTGTATTGTCTCTGCCATTTTCCAGCTTACTGAAGTTTTATGCATAGCTGTTTTGTGAACCCAAGGTGCCACTTCTGTCCCACTGCATATGGGATCTTCTGAATCCCTCACTTGATATTCATAGTTGTGGCTACTATTTCTGATGTGCAAACAAGTGGCAGGATTTCATGTGTATGACCCACACCCCCACGCGCGCAGTTTCTGAACCAAGACTCTGATACCACATGTCCACGTCCTGGTGTTGCATTTGTCTACTTTTCTTAGATGTTCGTGTGACACTGCTGCAGTCATTACACTTGGGTTATCCTGCTGTCAGGCGGTTCCGCAGCCGGCCTGAGTTCCAAAGTCTTGGTCCGGCGTCTGTTGCTGTCGCCTCCTCCAGGACGTCAGTGTGACAGGGGGTTATAAGATGCAGCTGTCGCCATTTTCTTCAGTCTTTCTTGCCGCGTGGTGCCCGAAGCAAAAGCAGTTTGCAAGTGCCGGTCGGTCTACTACTGAGATTTTCATTCCGAATCCAGAACTGAAGTCTTCTACAAAGCTAAGTACCCCGTAGGGGAAACTTTTTCTTGCCTCAGACCGATGTCAGTAAAAGTTAATAACTGTATTTCTTGTGGGAAGCAAATACCTCATAAGGATTTCCATTCTTATTGTATCCCATGCCTAGGCCCAGACCACGACGTTACTGGTTGTCTGTTTTGTGCTAGGTTTAATAAGCGCACTATTAAACGACTGTTTGATTTTGCCAGACATTACTTTGGCAGAAAATTTAATTGTACCGTGCTGTCAGAACTTCCGACCAGTATTCATAAAAAGCGCAGAGACAAGGACAGGCATCTGAGGCCCAAAAATGATGAAGCCTCTTCTAGGCCAGTCACCGGTTCTTCGGTTTTCAATGAGGTGCCTTCGCAGTCCCTGACTACCGCTTCTGCAGATCCACATGCCGCCCCCTACCCCCACGTGGAGATGGCTGGGCCTTCGGACGCACTATCTTTTCAGCAGACCGAAACCGATCCTGCAGAGGGATCCAGAGTACCTGAGCTACCCGCAGCTTCAGAGGGTGTCTTCAGACCTACTCAGCTAAGCATTAAACCCTCTTCTAAGTCAAAGCCTCCTTTAAAAACTAAGAAACAAGTGCAGCATTCTCCAGGACAGGCCTCCATGCCTAAGAAACAAATGCTCAAAATGGCCGAAGACCTAATCACTCTGATCAGGGGGTTCCCATCCCCCACCTGATAAAAGGCCTAGACAGGATGCAGATTGATTCATCCGACCAGGGGTCCATTTCCTCAGACCTGGGATACTCTTTACCCCCTTATGAGGATTCTGATGCTGAGGAATCTATTCCATCTGCCTCTCCGCCTGAGGACTACTCCTTTGGGGAAACCTTCCATACCATGAGGGAGCATTTCCTTTGGGAATGCCACGATTATTCAGAATCCAAGAAAAGGCTCAGAGACTTCCTATTATTACCTCAACAGAGACCCCTGGCTATTCCGCCAGTGCAAGATATTGTGGATAATGTGTACACTGAATCCAGTTTATATCCAGATTCTTTACCTCCAGCTCCACTTAAACCGGACAGATATTAGAGTCCCTAACTCTCACAAATGTTTTTATAAAAGCCCTGTTGCTGATCCTGAAACTATTTCTCAGGGACCCAAAGGGGTTAAGGCCTCATCAGCAAAGAACCCAGTTCCCTCTGACAGAGATTCTAGAGCACTAGACAGATGGGGAAAGAAAGTATATAAGTCTGCAACTTTAGCAATGAGTGCCTTAAATTGCCAGTTTCACATGCTAAAATATCAGCAATTTGTGATGTCTCAGTTGAAACAAAAAATGCTTCCAGATACAGAGCCTCCTAATTTTAAAGAAATGCAGGATTTATTGCATGCTGCTGAACAAGTGGGAAAGCATACTTTGCAGTGTGGTTTTGATTCTTTAGAGGCCTCATGTAGTGCAGCAGTTACAGGCTCTTGTCATTAGAAGACGTGCATGGTTAAAAGAACATACGTTACCAGATCATGTTAAAGCTAAATTACTGGATGCACCTTTACAGCAGGATGTTTTATTTGGAGTTAAGGCAGAAGAGGTATTAAAGAAAATGGAGGATAAGGCAAAATCTATGCAAACAGTGAAGGTTTTCTGACAGGTTCAGCCTCCTCGATTTAGTAGAAACTGGCCAACAAAGAATTGGTCCTTTCCAGTTAATGACAGACCTCCAAGGGGCAGGTACAGATGGCCAAGAGGTAGAGGTCAACCACAAGGTCCTTACAGGCCTCGACAATGGGGTGCATCAGGCCAGAAAGAAGGGGAAGGCATGCACCAACCATATAAAAAACAGCCCCAATGACTTCCCACTCCAGCTGCCAAACAGCTCACTTTTGGCAGCCCCTTTGGGAGGAAAACTGGCACTTTATCACAATTGGCATATGATCACCCAAGACAAATGGGTTCTCAATATTATTTCAAAAGGTTACATGTTCCACTTTCATACTCTGCCAAGATTAGAAGGAATGCCAAATCTGCCACCAAATCAATGGGCAGAGGCCCTAAAACAAATTATGGCACTCATGAACATGGGAGCTATTCAGAAGGTACCACCACAGGAACACGGGAAAGGATTTTACTCAAGACTCTTTCTGGTTCCCAGAAAAGACAAAGCCTGGAGGCCATTCTGGATCTTTCTTCAATAAACACTTACCTGGATATTCCGAAATGCAAAATGTTGACATTACAGCAGCTTCTTCCCATGCTGGGCAAGCAAGCTTGGCTCGTGACTTTGGACCTCAAGGAGGCATACCTGCATGTCCCTATCAGACAAAACTGCAGAAGATACCTCATGTTCTTAGCTGGTCCAATGCACTATCAATTCTCTGCACTGCACTTTGGATCATCTACTGCACCCAGGGTCTTCACAAAGTGCCTGGCACCAGTAATTGCATTTTGCAGACAGAAAGGAATTCAAATTTACCCATACCTGGACGACTGCCTGATTCAAGCAGAGAGCAAGGACATTCTTCTACAGCATCTGGCGTTTGTAAAAACGTTTGCTTGGGGTACACAGTAAACGAAAATAAATCAAAACTAGTGCCCTCACAAGAGGTAATATTCCTGGGTGCCAGCCTGAACACAACGGCCCAGATGGCTTTTCTCACGCCAGACAAACAAGGACAACTGACACAATACTTTCAATTGATGGCAACAAAGACCCAACTCCCTGCAAGAAAAATTCTGCAGGCCTTGGGCTTCATGGCATCTTGCATACTACTAATTCCATATGCCAGACTGCATATGAGGAAACTACAATGGTACCTAAAGAATGTATGGTCTCAACACTGTCAAAAGTTTGGAAACAGTTATACCACCAATACCTTGCCTTCAACAGGAGTTTCGATGGTGGGCTCAAGCTTGTCACCTCAACAAGGGACAGCCTTTCACTCAACCCACAGCCAGGAAAACACTGACAACAGATGCATCGGATTACACCTGGGGAGCACACATGGCAGGAAAATGTATTCAGGGAAGTGGTCCGCAGAACAAAGGCATCTTCACATCAATCAAAAAGAGATGCTAGCTGTACAAAATGCCCTTATAGCTTTTAAGGACTTGTTGCATCCAGGACAACTACTACTAAAGACAAACACCACAGTTATGTGGTACATAAACAGGCAAGGGGGCACTCACTCCTACCCCCTTTGCAGACGAGCCATGACCTTGGGGAACACAGCTATAAACTATCAAGTTCATCTACAAGCACAATTCCTGCCAGGAGAGACAAACACACTGGCAGACGACTTAAGTAGAAATAGCATGGATCCCCACGAATGGGAATCGAATCCTCAAATATCCAGAATGATAACAAAGAAATGGTGGAGCTCTGACATAGATCTGTTTGCCTCCCCAATGAATTGCCAGCTAAAGAAATTCTGTACAAGGAGTCAACATCCGCAAGAATGGAAAGTGGATGCCCTCTCATTCAGATGGACAGACCTACAAATGTATGCATTTCCACCACTGCCTCTTCTCCCAAAGGTACTCATAAAAGCCAGGCAAGAAGAGCCAAAAATGATCCTGATTGCACCAGACTGGCCATGCCAGCACTGGTACCCAATCTTAAAAAACTTAGCACAAAGACCACCCTGGATTTTGCCACAAATAACACATCTGCTGTCGCAGCACAACAATCAGTTACTTCACAGCCAGCTAAAGACACTAAACCTAGCTGCATGGAAGATTCCCTAGCCACGCAAGTAGTGCCTCTCTCCAAAGCAGTTATGGATGTCATTCTGGAGGCCAGAAGGCCTAGTACCAGGAAAGCCTACTCGGATAAATGGAAGAGATTGTATGCCTGGAACCAGGCTCACAGCCTTGATCATCTTGTGCCAAGCATTCCTCAGTACAATATTTGACTGAGATGCTGGACAAAGGCCTCTCCTTTTCATCCATCAAGATCCACGCCTTTGCCATCTCTGCACATTACAACATGGATCCACCAATTTTCTCTAATCCTTTGCTAAAACAGTACCTCAGAGGGGCTATAAACAAGACCACCCCGTAGAGCACCTACTCCAACTTGGGACTGCGACTTTGTTTTGGAAAAAATTAACTTTACCTCCTTTTGAATCAGCTAGCACGGCAGAATTAAAATACATTTCTTGGAAAACTGCTCTGCTCCTGGCAATAACTTCTGCATGAAGAGTTTCAGAATTACAGGCACTAATGGCAGTGGAACCTTTCCTCATTTTCCACCAGGACAGGGTGTCCTTAAGAACTAACCCTACGTTTATGCCTAAGGTGGTTTCAAGTGTCTCTGTAAACCAAACCATTCACTTGCCTACTTTTTATCCAAAGCCACAGAATAAAGGGGAAAGACTACTGCATTCATTGGACATTCACAGGCAGTTACATTTCTACATGGACAAAACCAAAGCTTTCAGAAAATCTGAGCAATTATTGGTAGCATATGCTGCAGAAGCACAGGGAAAAGCTATTTCAAAACAGACCGTTTACAAATGGATAGGACATTGCATACATTTCTTCTATATGCACCATGGAAAACCTATGCCTAACAGCATTAGATCTCACACCACCAGGGCAACAGCCACTTCAACTGCCTACCTCAGAGGAGTACCTACCAAGGATATTTTGGAAGCAGCAACATGGAGTTCTGGCCATACCTTCACCAAGCATTACCATCTGCCTCTATACTCTAAATCCAGAGCTGGCTTCGCCTCTGCAGTGCTGCAGGGCCTTATAGCCACCCCTAATGCCTTATAGAACCAACCACCCTACCTCAACTTTGGGATTCTACCCAAGTGTAATGACTGCAGCAGTGTCACACGATGAACATAGTACAGTTTTGTACCTTCCATAAATGTAGATGTTCGAGTGTAGACACTGCTGCAGTCCAGGTTACCCTCCCTCCTTCCCCTCTTACTGGCTAGTACCTACCTAGTTCCTGTACCTTTTACTACCTATGGGGAGTATTTGCTGGTAGCTGAAAGTATGTTTGCATTTCTTATGTATGTTTTATTAGCAGTTTGAATTGCCTACCTGTTTGGGGGCACCTGACATCTGGGGCAAGAAAAACTGAAGAAAATGGTGTCTGCTGCATCTTGTATACCCCTGTCGCACTGACGTCAGGGAGGAGGCGACAGCAACCGACGCCGGACCAAGACTTTGGAACTCAGGCTGGCTGGGGAACCGCCTCACGGCAGGATAACCCAAGTGTAATGACTGCAGCAGTGTCTACACTCGAACATCTACATTTATGGTAGGTACAAAACTGTACTTTTGATGTACATAAATTCCAGTTGTAACTTTGTACTTGTGCGAGTCCTTTTTCATATTATTGCTGCTTTAAGTGATTCTTAGTAAACTTTTTCAGATTTGAGTAGATAGTTTCTAGTTACCCATACTGTATTATACTGTTTCTTATCTGTACTTGTCATATGTGTTTTGGGAATTAAAGCAGAAATGTTTACTTAATTTTGTTGATTTGGTTGTATGCAGTTGTTGACAAAATGCAGCAGTCTGCCATGTGTGTAAGTTAGTGTGTTTAGAAGTGTTGCATGCAGTTGGTGATACGTTGAAGTGACCAGTCTGTGAAGCATCCTTACTCTGTTATGGTGTTTTTATGCAGAACGTGTACTATTCCAGTTATATTGTTTGGGAAGTGCATAGTTTTTGTTTGAGGGGTGGAAAAGTATTTACACAAACTATGAATACCTGACTATTGAATGCATGCAATATTTATTCTGGTTTTACCCTCTGATGCACAGCCCCCACAAATAATATTGTGCAATTTCTCTGGTTAAAAGCTGAAGAGATGTGTGAAAAATATAGAATATGGTTTGCAGATGGGAAGAGTTTCAGTTGAAGACCCCTGGCAAATGGAAGTAAATCATCAAAGGGTTTAAGAAATTCAGTGTGCCATGACACTATCCTTTATGAAAAATTGTAGTTAATTGAGTGGGAGTTATTGGTACAATAGATCTTTGAGTGCTGCCTGCAAACTAGGAACAAACCTTTAAGGTATAATTGGCAGTGTGTTTTTAAGATATTAGCGTAGATCATTGACTAGTTAAGAGGCTGTTGTATTTCTGGCTGTTGTGCGAATTTTCTTCCACTAGCAGTATCAGAGATCATAGATCAGGATGTGCTGAAGCCTGTAGCACTTGGGCTGTGTGTTGGTTAGTAGGGGGGGTGGGGTAGAGGAGTGGCTAGCTCTGATTAATTACTCCAGGCATTAGTGGGAGGAGTTCCTACTCAGCCATCTGGTGGAGGTCTGGGAGGGAGCTGGAGGGGATAACCGGAGAGGAAGAGAAAAGAAAGGAACAGAGGCAGAAAGAGAAGGAAAGAAATACCGGACTGCAGGGAGTTATAACGCAACCTGGATTATATTCCATTTCTTTTATCCCTTTGGTTTATGGAGAAAAAGAAAATGGTAACTCAGGTAGGGTCCCTTTCGAATTTATATAGGATTTTCTGCTTGTGTTTTTACAGGCTTTGAGTGTTCAGTGGTGTGCTTGACAGGCTTCTGTTGTGAAAAATGTTTTGCAGTATAGTGAGTTAGTGTCATCATTGTTTGAATATGGTTCTGTGTGCATTTTTTCAAAAGATGCAAGAAATAGCTGTGCTTAAATCCGGTTGAGGTCTATAGTTCTTTGTTTCCATGTGGTGCAATAAAATACAACAGCGGCTGGATGAAATGACTGTGGTTACCAGTTATATTTAGCTCATGAGTTTTACTTGGGAGTAATTTTATAATTTTTGCTTTCTCGGGTATGTTCTAAGGTTGAGTAGACTTTCACAACAAATGTAGCTTTGTTTTGTTTAAGCTAATTGTCTAACCAGTGGGAAATGGTCTTTAAGTACCTATGTTTCATTTGGATGAGAACGATGGCTGTTAACAGGAGAGTGCAGCTGCCTTGAAGATTGTGACATAGGTCTTTATTTTTATACGTTGTCTCCGTGTGCATTTCATTGGTATTTAAGAGGTTGGGTGATGCAGAGATAGCATGAATTTTTGTGCAGGCTACTGTAGAAACTATAGGTATGCTATGCATCCGTGGGTGTTTGCCTGTTATTGTAATGGATTCTTTGTGTGAGAATGAAGAACACTTGTGACCCAAAACTAACACAGATCATTTACTTAGGAACAGGTACTGAAAAGATTTTTGACATTACTTTTGCCAGCTGCACCTCACTCTTGATTGCTTCACGTCAAAGGTGGTGTTACTCTGAGAAAAGTTGAACACAAAATAGATTTAGAAGTACACCAGGTGTGTGGACTTCAAGAATCATCTTTTGCCACAGGGCAGAGACTTGTTTGAAGTTGTTGGCAGTGTAATTGACATTTCTTTCAGTAAGTTTAAAGTTTATGCTTAAAGGGTGGGTGAGAGCGCCAACCGTGTGATCCATTAGCAAATACAATACCATATAATCTGCTGTTCGGTCATTAGTAAGCAAATTGCATGTGTAACAAAAAAAAAAAAAAAAGTCAAGCTGTTCCAGAAATGTGAACATGCCGTGTTTTTTTTGGGACCTAAGTTTGCCATACTAAGTAAATGGAGAAAACTTGAATGTTTACCCTGTGGAATGGAAATTGAGCATTTGTCATCTGTTTCCCATTAGTGAAAATGAGGAAAAGGTTGCTTTTCCTTCCAAGAAAGTCTGAACATGTGGCTTGAAGTTCCTTTGTAATGGATCAGCAGGGCCCATTGTCTGCTTTGTTTCTGCTTTGCAAGTATATTGGGGGATGTGCAGTTCACCTGGCTAAGCATGCTTAAACTTTACATCCTTAAATGTGTGAAGCATGTGTTTTTTGTACAAAAGGTACTACATAAAATTTCAGTTGCATTTATGCGTCACATTTAGGTATTTTAAATCCCTTAGAATTTTTGAGCCCACTTACTGCCTGCTGCGATGTCACTGCAAGTTTCTCCGAGTCCTGTTTACCCAAATGCTCAAATTACTTGAGTTGCTGGTAAGGTTTGAGAAGAGTTCTCAAAATTACAGTAAGATGGTCTGCATTCCCTGGGGATATATAAATCGACTGCTGACTTGCTAACGTCTTTAGTCCTGTCCCCCTCCCCGTCCCATGTTGGGCCTGTGCATGTGTATTTGCTTATGGAGCATAATCGGATGTCATTTGGTTTGGAGGGTGTCTGTAGGATGTAAACATTATTGTAATGCACCCTTTCCCCATCTGTTCAACCGCTTTTGCTTTGTTCTCATCTATGATTCTGAAGTGCTTTGCTGCTTTATTTGAATTTTCTCAACTTGAGGCAGTGATGGGCTTTGTTTATCATTGATTTCACACCACTTTCTAGCAGAGGATTTGGAGATAAATCATCTTCTATTGATCCATTATATCATTCTGTGTAAGCAGTGCTGTCTGATTCCCTGTACTTAACTTACCCGAACCC